>NC_058412.1:33075922-33296104 GCF_002201575.2 Neomonachus schauinslandi
GAAAGAAAGAAAGAAAGAAAGAAAGAAAGAAAGAAAGAAAGAAAGAAAAAGAAAAGAAAGAAGGAAGAGAGAAAGGGGGGCACCTGGGTGGCTCAGTCATTAAGCGTCTGCCTTCAGCTCGGGTCATGATCCCAGGGTCCTGGGATCGAGCCCCGCATCGGGCTCCCTGCTCCGCGGGAAGCCTGCTTCTCCCTCTCCCGCTCCCCCTGCTTGGTTTCCCTCTCTCGCTGTGTCTCTCTCTGTCAAATAAATAAAATCTTTTTAAAAAAATACATTTTAAATATGTGCATTTATTATAAGTCAACTATACCTCAAAAAAGCCGTTTTAAAACAAAAAATATGGAGCTGGGTGGGAGATTAACAGAATTGGTATATGGTAGTCTTGATGATCTCCAGATTTTAAGCCTGTGTTTAGAACATTGATCTACCACAGGGCTGTCACTTGGAGAGGGACAATGAAGACTTTTGTGCATAGTCTACTAAGAGACATTACTAGAGATCTTTTATATTTTTAATTTTCTTAATTTTAAAAATTTCTATTTTTTTGTTTCTCTGTTCTTCCCAGTATTGAAACATGTTCTTCCCTGTTTTGAAACATGAACATATGGAATTAGTGGAAAGGATCATTTTGTTTATTTCTAAGGAAGAGAAAAAAAAGTCTCCTAACTTCTTTCTAGCAGGTGGTTCTCATTATAATGTACAATCTTCCAAAGCATATTAAATTACCTGAAATCAGTTTCATTTTTCTATGAGAATGAGTGAGTCAATATGTTCCTCTTATTATTTCAGGAAGTTTCTAATTCATAGAAAAATGAACAATTTTCTGGTCATTTTCCTCTGGAATATTTTAGTTTTATTATGTTATTGTGTCGCCACTTTTTTACATGATTTTCATGCAAAAAGTCCTAAAATGATCTGAAATAGGAAGACTAATAAACCTAAAAGAGATTGAAACAGCTGCTTGTGCTGGGGTTTTGAAATGGTAGGCAAATCTGATCTGCTCTGGGACCTTCTTCCTGCCAACAAAATCTGGCACCCTTGAGTCAAAATCTGAAATTCTATAATTTTAAACCTGATTCTAACATACCTGTTGACAAATTAAATATCTTAGTTTCATCAATTTACGCACTCATGTACTCACTTCTTTTACTCGGGGTCAACAGAGAACCCACTTTGCCCAAAATATTGTAACAGAATCCATAAACAGTTAAAAGGTGAAAGTTCTAGTGCTTGCCCTCAGGGAGCTTCAGGTCTGGTTTGTGTATATAAGACAAATGGTAAAGAAGCAAAAGCAAGTATGTGAAATTGCTACCCAAATGATTATACAGTTTTAAAAAACAAAAACAAAAACCTAGAAATGGAAGTAAAAAAGAATGGAAAAGAATCATAAAGTAAACTGACAGTAGAGTTACCTGTGTTGGCCAGCCTTGAAGATGGCTTCCAATAATCCTCCCAACCCCCCACATTAAATAAGACTGATCTATGTAATGAATAGGATATTGCAAAAATGATGGGGGGATGACTTCTGAGGCTAGGCAGAAAAAGCACATGGCTCCTGTCTTTGGAACACCTATCTGCAGGATGCTAGCTGCCATGTTGTGAATACACTTAAGTAGCCTTATACAGTGGTCCACGTGGTGAGTAATTAAGGTCTCCTACCAAAAGCCAGCACCAGCTTGACAGTCACCTGAGTGAGCCATCTTGGAAATAGATTCTCCAGCACCAGGTAAGCCTTCAGGTGACAACAGTTACAACCAGTATCAAAAGTGCAAACTGATAGAAGACCCTGAACCAGAACCACCCAGCTAAGCCACTCTCAAATTCCTAAACCACAGAACCTAGTGAACATAATAAATATTTAGTGCTATTTTAAGCCACTTGAGGATAATTAGTTATATTGCAATAGATGCTTAATGAAGTTAGACATAGTTTGGAACCAAAAGTTGGCTCTATTATCTGTGAGCATGGTCAAGTCACTTAACCTTGTCTAAGCCTTATTTTACTCAAATGTGAAACAGAAGTGTATCCAACTGTGAATACCTTATTATGTCACTGTGATAAATAAAAGTATTTTGAAAAAAAAGAATTTTGTAAAACTTAGGATGTCATGATTATCACTACTGCCTTTCTTTATACAGGAATTCAACATTTTCTGTTAATTCTTCTATCTCCTAATTTGAGTAGGGAAGCATTGTCTATGAAGTGCTCTAAACTCCATAGAGGAAAGATGGTTAACAGAGCAACTCTTGGGTAAGGCAACTTCATACATGTGTGTCAGGTGTAATGTTACAGGGTTGATGGGGACCAAGTAACAAAGAACAAACAAACACCCTGTTACTATAAGAGATAGAGTTTGAAAAACTATGAGAGAATAAACATGGGGAAATGATCTATCTTCCTCCAATACCTTGAAGATTCTGGGAGCTATAAAATTGGCTTCCTATTCGTTCTGTTGCCACATTTCCATTTATCCAGGTTCTTACTTCCTGTTTTCTGCTACTTATTTCCTCTTTCTTCCTCTCCATTAAGGAAGAAAGTCACTTTTCACAGGGATTCCTTTATAGTTAAATGTTTCTGCACTTATCACCTAGATATAAAACCTTATAATAAAATAATAAATAAATAACAATAAAACTGTGAGTTGTTTTTTTAAAGTGAAGAATCATTTTGTGATTCCTCTGACTCAGAGAAGTATTTGAGGCCTTACCATGTTTTTCTTTCTTTCTCTAAACCATGCCTGAGGTTCTATAATTTGTATGAATTTTGTCTCTCCTGTTTCTATAGGCTCTTTCCTTTTAACCTTTGTCAGTTATCTTCCAGGTCCTCATTTGCATCTAAAAGTCATGGGACTAAAAATTTTGCTCAGCTATGCTCTAATAGCTATTGTCCTCTTGATTAAATACAGTGTCAGATGATCGAATTGACGAAACTCAATTTTTTATGCATTATGCATGGTATAAATCATCTCTGCACATATAGTTGTTACTTAAATGTGAGACTACCACTTGGGAAAACGGTACCTGTGTTCATTTGTATAAAGAATAAAAAATATTGTGCTCATTAACACTGTTGCTTTTTCAGCTTCTGGACCTCCATCAACTTTCTATCTCCTTTGGACTCCGTGAAAAGAATTAACTCATTAACTCATAAATATATGTCATCACTCTATACTCAATGGTCTATGAATTTCCAAGATTAATGTTTCATGTTTTCTGTTCGGTGACCTGGAGACTATGAATTGACAAAATAGCCAAAATTGATTTGACTTAGAAATTGTTATAAAAATTTCTTCTCTTTTCATCTTGTTAAAGATGTACCATCCCTGTATCACACAAAGAGGAGGAGACAGGGAAGGAAAACAGGAAGTAAAAGACTTTTCTCTTGTATTCAGGTTGTCCCCCCAACCCCTTCCCGCCCCTTTCTTGATGCAAAACAGACTTTGCTGTGTCTGGGAGTATAGGAGGATGTTAAATGTGCAGTCTCATTGACTGTGGAAGAGTCAGGAAGGAGGGGTTTATTTTTGCTTTGCTTTGCCCTGTGTTCATTTTTCCTGTTGCATAAGCTTCTTATCTACATTAATTTTAGCCTCCAAAGATGTTTTGCATAACACAGAATTATAATGTAGTGTCTAAAATAGTGCTGCAAACCATAGTTTCAAATACATTAGGAAGATGAATCATTTCCTTAACATGGGCCACTGTGTTATTTGAAATGATTACTTATGAGACCAAAGCAATACATAATTAAGCAGCATGTGACAAGCAAAAAAGAAATCAAGGAAATTCAGACAATAAATGCTTCTTCAGTTCTTCATAGAGGATAGGAGAAATCTGCAGCTCCTTCTCATTTCCATTTTGAAAGAAAGGGGTGTTGAGTACCATAACTATGTGTTCCAGTAATGAGTAGAAAGATCTGGGCCACAGAAATGAAAAAATGGGCTGAGGCCGATTTACATCCCTTTGGACTATGAATCCTCTACAAATCTATTACTGGGTATACATTATTGTGTTGAATCTATTTTTCTATTTGAGTTTTACTTCTTTTGTGTGTGTGTGTGTGTGTGTTTTTTTTTACCCCTCTTGAAACAGTTGCAAAATCAAAGTTTGTACCAACTCTGAACAGCAAGAGGAAAGGGAAAAGGGGTTAGCTATCTCTAACGCATTCAAGTTTATAAGGGTCTTGGATGTTTTTTCCAGGCTTTCACTCTTAACAGCTACACCAGTACCACCGTGAATACTAATGACATGTAATAGAGGGCATCAATCATGGTCCATCCAGGCGAGGGACATAACTACATACAAAGTAATAGTCTCTCTGGCTTAATGAAGCCTTCTTAAAGAAAAACTATTTGCATTCAAATTCAGATAAGCTAGCAGAGAGCATGTAAAGGAGGAAAATAACAGTTCTCATCTGAGTCCCAGAAACTAGGTTATGTATTTTTAAGGGCAGATACTGGTGCAGGGAACCACTACCATCTTATTTCTCTTTCTTCCCCTATTTCTTGTGCACCATCAAAGTCTTGGGCACATAATGTTTACTGAACGAACTTTGGAAGAAACATCATAGGAAATAAAGCATTAAACTGCAGAAATAGAAAGCAAAAGGTTATAACAGCTGGACTTAATAAGATTTAGATCAGCAAATATTTTTACTGCAATCTTCAAGGTTTGCTGCCAGCCTATGAAGTTCAAATTAGTATCTGTCAGACTTAGCCCTCATCTTTCTGCCATCTTCTCAGACTATGTGTCTAATTTCTATATATTCCTCTTTTCTAAAGATAAATAAGTCTCAGATGTTGTTTTGAAACTCATTAACTTTGGGACCAAAGTAATACAAGGTGGCACTATTGTAAAGTGAAGCTATTGCTCATTATTGTAAAAATACACCACCACAGCAGCTACACCATGGGATGAAGCTCCTGATGAACCTTGAAAAACACGTCAACAGAGACCCCAAGTAGAGCAAGTCTCAATATGTTATAACACTAAAGGAGAATATGTAATTTATTCTAGCATACATCATTTCCCGTAACCTGCTCAGGCCTCTGCTATCATTCAAGGCCTTTCTGAAACCCCACTCCCACCATTAACTTTTCCAAACTCACTGCAAATGAAAGTGATTGAGAGTTGACATATCCACATTTTATATGGTAATATATTTGATCATGAATGCAAAGAATACTCGGGCCAGGGACCATGTATAAATTTAGTTACTAAATTTTTTCCACATACAGGTGAGCCTTTGTCTTTTTTTCTTTTTTTATTCTCACCATATACAATTTAGACTATGAACTTCTATAGGAAACATAATTTTAGCTGAATTCCTATATCTATGTGAGGGAGGAGGCACAGAGAAATATGTCATATTAGTCCAATATTGCTGCAATAATGCTCTATGACAAACAACCACAAAATCTCAGTGGCACCCAACCATGAGAATATTCTCCCACTCTGTCTATGTGTCAGTTAAGCATGGCACTACTTTGGTCTGTGCATCTATAGAGTGCTTCTGGACTTTGTTGCTCTTGGTTCATGCTGGAGCCAAGGCTGAAAGTGTAGTAGGTACATGGGCCACCTTCTTCTCATTGCAGAGATCTGAAGCTCCTAGAGGGACAAGCCAAACCTTGTGATGTCTCTTAAGGCCTAAATTCAGTATGTAAACACTGTCCTGTTACCCATGGTCCACTGGATAAATCATGTCTTTGTCTAAGATAATATCAATAGGTTAGGAAAATATAATCTTGTCATGGAAAGGGAAGGCATGAAAGTTGAAAGTATACTGAAAAATATTCTAAATCTACCATAGTCTCCTCCCTTATTCAAAAACATTTACTTCTCTCCCATTTGCAGTAAAAAAGCTCACTATCATTCCAAAAATCTCCACTCTCTTCCCCAAAGTCTTATCCGAACATAGCATCAAGTCTCCAAGGCCAGATGTACCTCCTCATGACCAGAGACTGATCAACTAAAAAGAAAAATTATCTGTTCCCTATATAGGCAACATTAAGCAGTACAAAAGGGACAGAATAACTCCAGGAAACACTTCCATACAAAAAGGGAAATCCCAGTGGGAAAATGTTACTAGGACCCTTATTCTGTGAATACAGACTGTTCCTTGAATAAGCCCTAGTTCTGCTCTCCCTGGCAATAGTACCTTAATACGTTGTTTTCTATAGTTCACATTTTCACATTCTGGAAGATACTTCATGTGTCATCCTCTTCCTGGGCCACTAAGAGCAAATACTATTTTCACTCATCTACTTCTGTGTAACTACCTCAAAATCCAATTGCTTAGAAGAACAATGACTTACAATTTCTCATGGTCCTATGGGCTACCTGACTTTAACTGATGGTTCTTCTACTCCATGTAGTGTTTTCTAGGGTCACTAGTGTAACTGTATTCAATTGGGAATCTGGCTGGGGCTGGGAAGTCCAAGATGGTCTCATTCACAGTCTAGCTGTTGGTGCTGGCTATTGGTTAGGGCAATGGCATTCTCCTCTATATGCTACGGCTCTCATCATTCAGTTGGACTTTATTATGGCATGTAGTAAAGTTAACTGGAGTCAGTTTGAGGCTTTTAAATCTTGCTTTTAAGCCCTGTTAGATGAGATCCAAAGTAGTCTCTGACCTACAGCTCCTTTATCCCCACCAATGAGGCAATATCATTCTCAAGACTCTACCAAGACGCATGTATTACAAGTTCCCTCTGTTTTGGCTGGTGGGAATGCAAATACTTCCAGAACAACATGAGCTCTTGGAGTTGTTGAGAACAGTGCTTTCTTGTTCCTTCGCCAACCTCATGGCCTTTGATGAAGATCATGAAGATCAGAACTCAGTCAAACTATGAGAGCTCCTCCTCACTTCACATATCTCTGAATTTCTCTCTGTGCACCTCCCTCTTTTCCCATATTTTCCCCTGAAAATTCTAGCTTGGAAGCACCTCAGACTCCCTGAATTTTGTTTACAAAACAATTGTGTTCTATTTATTTACCCACTCACTGCACTGCAGCCTAGAATCTGCTTCCTGGGCAGGAAGCCCAGGAAATTGCAGGATTTCCTTAGTTGGTTTCCTTCTCTCAATAACAGTCCTGCCTAGTGTCCAGTGTGTGAAAACAGTTGTTTTGCATGTTTTGTCTATTTTTCTAGTTTGCTGTGAAAAGAGGGCAATTAATCCTTCATGACTGGAGCAGACCCTAATCAAGTAGTTTTTAGTACTCTATTTTATCTACACTCTTGATTAATTACCTATACTTTGTTTTATTTTTTAGTTGCCACTTTACAGTTTTATGATATGTAACTTTGATTATAAAAGACTACCTTCACATGATATTATTCCATTTTACATTTAATGTAAGAACTGACAACAACATACTTTAATACTCCCTTCCTATTCTCTGTGCTAGTGTTTTCATTCATATTTCCCTTCACATGTTATAAATACTTCAACAGATTATTATTTTTGCTTCAAGAGTAGGAAGTCTTTTAAAGAAACTGAAGATATTTCTTCAGATGAGAGGATGAGAAGACAAGGTTTTTGTATTCATATGCATATTAACCAAGAGTTCTTCATTCCCTTGTAGTGATCCAAGCTTCTTTCTCAGATTATTTTTCTTCCTCCTAATGGACTCTTTTTACATTACTTGTAGTGTAGGTCTACTGGCCACAAATTCTTTCAGCTTCTGTTTGTCTAAAAGTTTTTTTCTGACTTTGTTGCTGGATATAGAATTCTAGATTGATCATTTTGTTTTGCTTTTTTTTTCAACACTTGAAGATAGCCACCCCAACTTTTTAGGCTTAGTGTTTTCATTATATATCTTTCCCCATCCTTTTAATATTGCAAGGGTTCTGTTGAGAATACAGTAGGCATTCTTACCTTTGTTAATCTGTACATAATGTGTCTTTTTTTTCTTTGCCTGCTTATATATTTTGTTCCTCTGTATACAGTATGAATATTTTCATTCTAACCTTTATATGCTTATAGTTTGCATGGTAATTTTTTTCTCTGTCTGTACTTTGAACATCCTGGCTGTGTAGGTATGTGTGTACACACACACACACACACACACGTACACACACAATCTGTTGAAGCAGCATATAGTTGGATTTTGCTTTTTTTAATTGGAGTGTTTCCATTAAATTAATTTGGTTGGATTTACCACAGTTTGTCCTGTTTTGTTGTTGTTGTTGTTACTCTGCTGTTCTTTCTTTCCTTCCTTTTTTAAGTTAATTGAATATTTTTATAATTCAATTTTAATTATCTACTGGCTTTTTGGCTATATTTGATTGCATTATTTTTATAGGTTACTCAAGAGATTAGAGATCTCTTAACAGATCAGAATATATATCCTTAACTTTTCAGCCTACTTAGTATTAATAGTTTATTATTCACATAAAATATAGAAAGCATACAACCATATATGCCCATTTATCCCTCTAGACTTTTATGCTATAGTTGTTATATGCCACATCCACATACACTGGAACCTTATAATACACTATTATAACTTTTTGTATTAAATAATCATGTGTATTTTAAAAATAATAAAAAAGTTGTCTTTTACATTCATTCATACATCTTCATTCCCACTGCTACATATCTCTTCTTGAGATTCATTTTCCACCTGGTATAATTTCCCTTCAATATGCACTACTTCATTAGTTTTTGTTTACCTAAAAATGTCTTTATGTAGCCTCTATTATTGAACAATCTTTTTCTGAGTTTCAAGAATAACACTTTGTTTTTCATTTTGTTTTGTTTTATCTGAATAACTACAGATGGGGAAGGCTTAAGGCACAGTCGTTTTAAGGGAGTAGATCAGGAGACTGGTGTCAGGCTTACTGATTTTGAGATAAAACCCTAAGTAGATATATATACCCAGTGGTTAAGAGAGCAGTCAGAATTGGATTTAAAAAATTAGAAGTTGTCAGTCTATACAGCCGATAGTATGTAGAGCTATGAAACTAGGAAAAAATCAACAAGGGAGTGAAGGTAGATAAAGAAGTGATGGGGGCTGTGAACTATGCCTTATGGCACTCCAACATTAAGATGTTAGGAAGAAGATGAAGTAGTAACAGAAAGTAAGAAGCAGCAATCCATGAGTTAGGAGGAAAGTTAGCAATTTGTTTTTTCTGGAAACCACATAAAGAAAGAATTAAGGAAGATAAAACAATCAACTGTGTCAAGTGCTACTGATAGGTAAGAGAGGAAAAAAACTGACCATCAGAAGTAACAGACTGTAGGACATTAGCAACCTTTAAGTTTTGATGAAGTAATGGAGTTAAAAGTCTGATTGGAGTGGGTAGTTAATTTTTGATGATGACAAATATGAAGGTGCTTAGCTAAGCACCTTAACTAGAATATAATAATGATATATAAGTAATGTTACATTTTATTTATAACATTATTATTTTATACTTTTATACTATTTTGTTATATTCACACCCAACCAGAAACTACCACTTCTTTTTTTTTTTTTTTTTTTAAAGATTTTATTTATTTGAGAGAGAGAGAGAGAGAGCACATGAGAGGGGGAGGGCCAGAGGGAGAAGCAGACTCCCTGCTGAGCAGGGAGCCCGATGCGGGACTCGATCCCAGGACTCCAGGATCATAACCTGAGCCGAAGGCAGTCGCTTAACCAACTGAGCCACCCAGGCGCCCCAGAAACTACCACTTCTTGAGAACTACTCTCCACCCCTGCCCCTGAAAGTATGCCAGTTCTGGTGACAAAATTAGAGCATCTTGAGATATATATTTTTTTTGAGAGAGAGAGTGCATACATGCATGCGATGGGGGTGGACACAGGGAGAGGGAGAGAGAGAATCTTAAGCAGGCTCCATGCCCAGCATAGAGCCCAACATGGGGCTCGATCTCACAACTCTGAAATCATGAACTGAGCTGAAATCAAGATTTGACACTTAACTGACTGAGACAATCAGGTGCCCCAACATATTGTTTTTGATCTGAAAATGTCCTGACCCATTATGAAATCCTCAGATACCATCTCCCCAAATTACCTCCTGAAGGACCTCTTCAATCAACCAAATGGAAATTTCCCATTGCCAATATGTTTTACAATCATCTAGTATGCACATGCTCCATCTGTGGGGTGACTCTGTGGAACTGTAGACATATTACTCACAGCTTCATCTTGTCATCCATGATAGAGAAATATAATGTGGTCCACTTAACTTTGAAAGTGGTCATTTTGAAGTATAGAGTCTCTGATTAAGCAATAAAGGAATGCATAAATTAATGGAATGCTTAAAATTATCTTTGACTGAATTAATCATTAACATACCTCAGGCATGTTTGTAAATTGAAATAATTATGGCAAAAATTTTGCCTATGAATTGGAAGCTATTACCATTTCTGGGAGTGTGAACAAACTTTCAAAATACACAAGACTATATTATAGTAACTTGCATTGATACCAGAGACCCACATACTTTTGAAACTGAGTCTACACAGACAATTGATTTGCCTGTTGGACTAAATTTTTTCTTAATTTTAGCTGAACTATATGTCCATTCATATTTTAAATGATATTTAATACCTATTTAGCTGACATGTTTTGGTAATTTAGCAAAAAGGGAGAATGTTAACACTTAAAAAAAATCACATTCTCTACAAATTGCCCCATCTATTACAAATGAATAAAGTGAGTCTCTTTGTGAAATGAAATGTTCAAGGTCACTTATCTAGCAAGTGCTCTCTCTCTCATTTTCCACTTGGGAGATTCATGGAATTCAAGAGGAATACATGAGTGGAATTTACTGGTGTATGATTCCCCTAATGTTGTTACAAACATTTGTTTTTAAGTTATATGTTCATTTCCATCATGGACTGTCCAAAGTTTTCATCAGATTTTGAGAGGGTCTGTGATTCAAAAATTACCTGAAACTCCAACCTGTGTTTCCACCTTCTCAGAATAATGCACGACAAAGTTAATTTGTTATTCATACAAAATCACATTAAGATTCTTTAGAAAGAGAATACTTGTCTATACAGCTTGGAAGATTGCTATTTGCAACTTTTCCATGCTTGGTGATAAATCACCTTTAAAATAAGTTGCACTTAGGCAAAGCCATCACCAATCAAAATGCAAGCAGAAAGACAAGGAAAAAAAGTGTGACTCTCAGGCCATTTCAATCAACTTGAAGGTCACTAATTACAAGAAATATAAACCTCCTTCTCTGATACAGAGTATTTAATCAACTGTTTGAGTAAGATATGCTCTTGTCCCTGCTGGTACTCTGAGTAAATAACATCAACTCACACCTTTGTGCACTTGTTCGTTTCTAAAACAGTTGTGTGCCATTCATTGTGTGGACAATATTCTTATTAGACTACTTCAGGTGTCATGACTCACAATTTGATGTGGAACTAAGAGGAGAAAGAGCCTAGATAATGATTAAAAATGAAAAATAATTGCCTTTAACTTAAACATCATTCTCTATTGTATTTTCTGAGTTCTAGATATGACTCTCCAGATGAAATAAAACTAAAGGCTAATATAAAATATTTATAGGTATTTTCATTACAATCAATTATATAAGAACCAGGCCATGAACAAAATTCAATTTCCATGTACTTATACCTCAAAATCGAATTACTCTCCTTTCATTTGTAGTTTTAAAATATTAAGGGGAATTCTATTCACATAGTTCTATCAGATTGCCAGAATTGCCACTGGCTAAATTTCTGGAGTATACACTTTTGACTGCACAGGGAAATTTGGAATTTCTTAACACTGGAAAAAAGAGAAAGAAAGAAAATACAGGTTACTATCAAAGCAACTGTATAGAACTCTAGTATATATCAGAGTGTTACCTACAACAGGAATAAAACGGAGTTTGTCCCATGGAGCCAGAGCAACTAGTTTCTAGCAGAAGACACGTGAAAAATTAGACTCATCCTTTTTACCAAGAGTACCATAGAACAAGAGTATGAAAAATTATACAAAAAAAAAAAACACACACAAAAAACAAACAGAGGCTGCAAGTAAGAGGATCTGTGAATAAATGTCTTAGACTTAGCTATAATCACATAAAATGAAAAGCGGCTTAAACAATACAGAACTACATTTCTTTCTTACATAAAGTGAGTCTAAAGTATGCAGTTCAGGACTGTTACAGGGTTCTAGTGTTTATAGTATTGAGGATTTGGGGGAAATCTAGATTCCATTACTAAGGAAATAGTTAAGTCAAATGTGATGGACACACACTAAAGAACACAGTACAGAAGTCAGAAGGAATGAACTGGATGTGTAGACACAATATAACTAAATCACAGGGGGAAAAATTGCGGTGGATGAAAATGCAATAGAAGAACAAAACCCATAGTATGTAAAAATATATATATACAAAAATTAACACTAGGTATTTCAAAACACTAATATTTTCAAAAATATTTCAATATTTTTCATATTTAAAGTGGCAACCTACAAAGCAGAAAAACTGGTGGGGAGTAAAGATAAAAAGAAAAAGATAACAGGTAGATGACAGATTGATAAATAGACAGTTAAAGAGACACTTTCTAAGGAACCACATTTGTAGTGTCTCATGACACAGAAATATATGAGTAACATTATACTGGAGTTCTGTGAAAACCAACAATAACATTCTAACAGAAAAGGAATGAGTCTTTCAAGGAAGATGCAAAGAAGGAAAGTGAAAAAGAAAAGAAAAGAAAGGAAATAGAGCCTCAGTTATGAAATAAATTTAGATGAGCCTATTTACAGTAATCCAAATCTCTGCAAGCAAGAATATCTACATGAGCTTCAAATTCTTATGAATGAATATCTTAAAAAAGGAGAACTAGAAGAACTGGTCAGAACTAAGATTTCTTTTTTTTTTTTTAAGTTTTTATTTTAATTCTAGTTAGTTAACATACAGTGTTATATTAGTTTCAGGTGTACAATATAGTGATTCAATTCTAGAAACTGAGAGCATCCTCTATATCAGCCAACGAGAAAATGGAAACCTAGGTCCTACAACCCCGAATAAATTAATTTTGCCAACAAGAAGAATGAGCTTGGAAGGGGATTCTTTACCAGAACTTCCAGAAAAGAATTTAGGCTAGTCTATACCTTTATTTCAGTCTTGTGATTCCCTGAGCACATAGTGAGTCAAGCTCTTCTGGGCTTCTGAATTACAGACTGAGCTAATAAGTGGGTGTTATTGTAAATCACTATGTTTGTGGTGCTTTGTTATGCAGCAATAGAGAACTAACACACCATAATTATATCACTGCAGTTTCACTGTGGCTTTTTTTCAGGCAATGTGACGATCTGCATTTACCCCATGAGTAAAAAAGAATTATATATCAAGTTAACAATTTTAACTATCATTTTGAGTACAAAGGACCTGGTGCCCCAAGTCTTTTCAATGAAAAATGAACTAACTAATGTCTTAATATAGCGTTCTTATGAAAAATAATGAATGCTGATGAGCTATTGATTATTACAAATGCAAAAGTTCCCCAAATTGCCTAAAACAAGTATTTATTCCATTTTATTTTAATAAAAGTCATTATTTTGAATGATAGCCAATTTTTTAAAAATTAATCTGAAAGTAATTCAGAAATTATTTATGAGTTATAAGTATAAATTATTAAAAAGTCACCAAAAGTAGCATTAAGTAGAGAAAGCATGTTCAAGGAAAACAAGGTATCAGCTCCAGTGCTGACTGCACAAGGATATTTATATGACTTTGGAGAAAACGCATCGAACACTTTGGCCTCAGTTTTCTGAGTCTATCAGTTTAGACTAAATCAGCTCAAAGGTCCTTGTGAACTAAATTTTGATATTTATATTAGAGAAGAACTGGCTAAAAGGTAAGGTATATTGTTGAAAACAAACAAAAAAAATAGTATAAAAAGAAAACATGGTAAATATTTTAATGTAGCACATTTAAAATGTGATTTGAGCAGCTTTTCCAAAGAAAATAATATATAATAATAACTGTTTTGAGCAAATGAGATTATATATAAAAGCTTTATAGAAAAAAATAATACTGTATTTAAGTCTATATACATCTATATATACATATAGGATTTCAAGGGACTACTGAAGCCACTTGCATTTTCAATTTCAGGTAAAAACATTGTGAGGCACAACACAGAATGTAGGGATAAGAGGTAGGGGGGCAAAGAAGGTAAAGAATCAAAGGAGAAAAAATATGACCCTTCCCTGAGAATATCTAAAATCTCAAATCAGAGAAAACCAATTCAGCCAAGTGAATGAGAAGAAAAGCCCAAGAGAGTAAAAAGAAAGAAATTAGGATGAAAGACTCAATGTAAAGAAAGAAAGATGCGAATATTTTTCAAGAAAGAGAATGAGACATCTGGGAAATAGAAAAGGCTTGTTGGAATATAAATAATGGTCCAGATTATCATCCTCATGAAAGGATTTGCCAGACTTCAATAGCAATGGGAACCTTATCTATTATAACTCTCTCTCTCCTAGGCCAACTTTCTGGAAAATTTTGACATCGACAGATTTCCTTGAGCAAATAATAACTACCATAGCTCTGTCAACTTGGTGAAAGCATCCAGTCAAAAATAGTCAATATAAAAATGAAATGCTTCTAGGTGAGTTGCTTAGAAAGAGTGAATTTTGCAGCAGCATAAACCTCAATTACCAGTTATAGGCAGGGCCTGCCTATTTTGAAGCACACTCAAGCATGAGTCAAGAATTCTGACATTAACCACTACTTTTCCAATAGGAGGAAAAAATACCTGTCACCCTGCCACTCCTCAAAGTCCTGCCTCAATGACAGGAATTCTGAGATGGGGGCTGCCCCTTCTTGGAAATACCATTTACCAACTAGATCCCAACGAAGGGAAATGGTTGACAAAGACAGCCCCTGAACCCATCTGATGCTTCTTAGGAGAAGAGCAAAACAAAACCTTTCCTGTGGATAGAATTTGCTAATTTCCACCTGCCCATAACCTGCCAAGCATTACTGGTTTAGCATGGTAAAAGTAATAGCCTTCAGAAGTGTGACACGCTGTATACATAGCTGTTACAAGGATCAGTCCACCCAGCAATTTGTAGAAAAAGGTAATAAAGAAACATGCATTGTTATCATCTCTACATTGCAAAAATATTAGTGTGAGTCTAGAACTTCCCAGTTGTAGTATTTTCCCTGATATCTACTGCTAAGATGTTCCACTCAGCGTTTTCATCTTCCTCCCCGGGATTCTTCCCTGGGGTAGTGTGGAGTGGAGAGGCCTTTTGGTGAAAAGCGTAACTCAAAAAAAAACTTACCTTATATGGCTATTTAATAATTTAACTCTTAAAAAAATTCTCATCCTTTGTCACTGTAAACCACTTTCAATTTACAAGTAACGATAGTTAAAACTAGAAAAGAAAAAAACATACACACAAAGAAAAGACACACAAGGACGCAGAGTGAAAAACTTGCCTTTTGAGCTTCTTCAGTTCTTCACTTCCTTCTCTAGACCCAAGCAGGATATTTCCAGATTTCGCAAACATACCATATGCTCCCGATTCCTTAATATTAAAAGCTGTCTCATCTTGCTTTAAGATGATATTTATAGTTCCCTCTGTTCTATATGTGAGTTGTTAAGCATTTATCCATAATCATTAACATTTATTAAAATATTTCTACCAGGTTTCATAGAGTGAATTCTATTCATGAGTTATTGCTCCAAACTACTGCATGTTAAAGCCGGTAATAAGGGGGTGGGGAGAAGGCATAGGGGGACTCCTCAGTAATATTAATTTTTTCCTGTTTTACGTGGTTCATCATTAAATAATAATAACACTATTTAGATTTCCAGAATGTGACCATGAACATAAAAGGAAGAAAGAATACACACTAGGACTAGCTTATTGGGAGACATGGTACACCACATGGTATAATGGAACAAGACACTTGAGAGTTACATGCTAACTTTTTTTGAAGCAAAAAAAAATACATATTTTATCTTGTAATCCTTTTCTTCTACAGGTTAATATTAAAATAAAAGTATATTTTCTGGGGCACCTGGGTGGTGCCCTCAGTTGAGCATCTGACTCTTGGTTTCCACTCAGGTCTGATCTCTGGGTGGTGGGATCAAGCCCCATGGTGGGCTCTGCACTCAGCGTGTGTCTGCTTGAAATTCTCCCTCTCCCTCTGCCCTTCCCCCGACTCATGCGCATGCTCTCTCAAATAAATCTTTAAAAAAAAGATTTTATTCATTTATTTGACACACACAGAGAGAGAGAGAGAGAGTGATCACAAGTAGGCAGAGTGGCAGGCAGAGGGAGAGGGAGAAGCAGGCTCCCTGCTGAGCAAGGAGCCTGATGAGGGACTTGATCCCAGGACCCTGGGACCATGACCTGAGCCAAAGGCAGACGCTTAACTGACTGAGGCAGCCAGGCACCCCAATGAATAAATCTTTAAATAAGATAAAACAAAATAAAAGTATATTTCCTGAGTGGAGTGATAATTCTTAGTAGGGGAATGTCAACCCAAGAGAATTTTGAGGCGTTAAGCTCTCAAGATTTGCTAAAAATATTCTATTAAGTGAATATTCCTCCTATAAATAACTGAAGATTTGAATGTAATTCATAAGGCACTTAATATATTAACTGATCTCCATTTATCAACTCAGACCTCCACAAAAAGTAAAACATTTATTTTTAAATTGTCAAAACTGCAATATCTCCTTTAAAATTCTTTGGTCACTTTTTTTTTTCCCCCCTGCACATATGGACCAAAATCCTGTAAGACCCTGGGTCTAAACCCTGCCTTCCTGGCAAGCTTCCTCTCTCATCATTTGCCTATCACCCTCTGCAGCACAGACCACTCAACTCTTTCTTTCAGTTCCACCACAAGGCCTTTGCCCAGGCTGTTTCTGCCCTCTGTCCAGATGCTTCTCCAACACAGCCACCCTTAGACTTTAGTTAATTCTTGCTAATCCTTTAGCTCCCAGCTACATTACATTTCCTCAGGGAAGTCCCTCTTTAATCACTTCAAGTTTATTTGTAATATTTTTTCATATACCTAATGTTCCTTTTGGTTTGCAATTATACATAACCAAGGTGACAATTTGGTTAATATCTAGGAAGATAACATAAGCGTAATGAGAGTCCAAATGGAGTCTTTGATCACCAATTTATCCACAGCATCTAGCACAAAGTCTAACATCTAGTAGGTACTCAGTAATTATTTGATAAATGAATGGGTGTTTTATACTCAAGTGACACAGTAGCTAATAGGTAGAATGTTCTAGTGGAATGTTAATCTGGATTCTCAAATTCACATCCACTCTTCCACAGTCAGCATTGTCTTATTGCTGGGATTAGAATCTGCCAACTACGGCTTTCCCTTGTAAACTGGTTTCCTGCCAATAGCAAGAATAAAGGAAAATTAGGAGCCAGGAGGACAGAAGAAGGGACTTTCCATTCCGGTTGGCTTTCTGTTCACTGAGCCAATGGAATAGCCATGCATTTCTGATAAGGATTTGCTTTCCCTGTCAACATTACCATGTGTGAACGTATGAAATGTCTTATTCTATGCATCTTCCATATAATGTTTCTCATTACTGAGGAACTTATTTTACTGCAAAAGAGGGGTAACAATGGTCATGAATAGAATCACTGGTCTTATCATAGAGTCCACTGCCCCTGAAGGAGCTGACCTGAGTGAACAGTAAAAAGTAGCCTATTAGAGATTCAGTTACAGTGCTGGTTGTGAAATAAATGCCACGAAATGAAAACAGATTATGTATGAAATCAGCAACCTATATACATAGTGATAGTGCTATTTCCTCCATGCTATAATACCCAGGTACAGGAATCAAAGAGAAGGAAAAGTGACTCTTGGTATTAGACCTAAGAATCCATTCAGAGAATTTTTTCCTGAGAGAGGAATTTTGGGTGCTCCTAGGTTAGGTCTTAATAATCAGGCAAGAAAGGCTTTTATTGGGAGATACAATAATGATTCCATTGATTTCAAAGTTGAGACTGCCCCCTTGGCCATTTTGGGCTCTTTAGGTCACTGAACCAATAAATGAAAGAATGAAATAATGAGGATAACTGGTCCTGATTATTAAAGGTAAAATGGATTTTTTTTATGCAGTGACTTTGTCTGAAATACCAGGGAATTCTTTGAGATGCTAATTACGTCCACATCAAATGATAAAACTTAATGGAAAAATCAATGGAAAAAAAGGTCACTGAAAATTCCAAATCTTGGGCGCCTGGGTGGCTCAGTTGGTTAAGTGACTGCCTTCGGCTCAGGTCATGATCCTGGAGTCCCAGGATCGAGTCCCGCATCGGGCTCCCTGTTCAGCGGGGAGTCTGCTTCTCCCTCTGACCCTCCCCCCTCTCATGTGCTCTCTCTCTCTCTCTCTCTCATTCTCTCTCTCAAATAAATAAATAAAATCTTTAAAAAGAAAAAAAAAGAAAATTCCAAATCTTCAGTTAATCGCCAAGAATGGAATCACAATAAAGTGAGGTGCTGCCTTGAGGGAAAATGGAATGGCCAGCAGAATAAGAAAGGTTAAAATATCAACTACAAAAAATAAAAATAAAAATAAAATATCAACTACTTCATAGCCATTTACAGAAAAAAGAATTGTAGCAGCTCTACACATCACCTACTTCGCTTGTTACATACATTTATATTTGTAGATATTTAATTCCCTTTTCACTCCCTTATTATTATTGTATATAAGGATTGTTGGAAGTTATTAATGTTACAATTTATTCCTTTGCTTCTTGTATATCCAAGCACAACAGTAACTGAATAAGAGTGTTATCGGTGCCCAGAGGTGGAGACAGAGACTGTTGGAATTTTGTGTATGCCCTTTTGGGGGTGAAGGTGAGAGCATCTTTCTTTGTACAATGGATAGCCAATTCTTGATAGAGCATAAAGTTGTTCAAATGAGCAGCTGAGCTGCTTCTGTTTTTAAGCTATTGTCTATGGTCCAAATATAATCTTCTATCCTCTGCTATGGGACACTGGGCTGGGACCAGTGGTGTACTGGAGACAACACACACCAGCACATAAGAGCCAAATGTTAAATTTTCAGGAATTTTTGAAGCTGGTTGTTAAATAGCCATTATTTATAATTAAAGTATGCAAATTTCATATTAAATAAATTATACTATATATAAAGGAAATACTCAAAACATATCACTTTACTACATTTTACTATTACCTACTTTGAGATCATTTACATCCCCTGTATCTGTATTATATCTGAATAATATCATCATACTGTCATATGTTAATATCTTGAAATTAACTATGATGGAAGTATTTACACCATCAATATAAGCAAGCTCTACAAATTTGAGCTTCATCTTTTCTACCAGAATCTAGTTGTTAAACATATTATCAGCATACCACTGGTTGGGATTCTGTTAATTACATTTTTCTTTTGTCAATTATCTTATAGGTTTTGCTAATAAATGGCACCAACAGAGGGATATTGAAAGGCAGGAGGAAGAAAGAAGGAATTCCTTCCTTTCTGTCTGATCACTGTTATTGTCAGAATAGTGCCAATAAAAGCACCTCACCCTGGAGGGAGTAGCTGGCTTCAGTCTTCAGCTTCTTTCAACAACCCCAGTACCATACTGGATTTCAAACAATAAGAGTTTGAATTCTTAGAGATGAGAAGATACGCCCAACTCCCATTTAGTTTTTCCACCTTTGAGCCAACCATTCAAGAAAAGACTCAGCCTATTTTGACAGTGCTTACCTAAACTAGATTCTATTTAATTCATAAGTTATATATTGATTATTCATTGTAACATATTTGCTATATGATATTGATGGAAGTTACATGCTAAATATACTCAAGCCATAAATTTTCCAACTATTCTTGGTCCTTACATGTTCCTCTCCCTTCTCTTCCTGAAACTACTTAAAATACACAGAATTATCCTATCTAGAGTTAATCACAAATAATAATCATCTCGGCTTATTAGCGTCCTCATGTTTCAAACAGAGCCCATGGACACCTTTCCTTCATTTACTTGAAACAATATTTTTAAAGTAATTACAGCAGTTTATCAACACTAAGGGACTTATGTAAATGCTTAATAACCATTTCTCCATTAGTGAATAGTTTAAATTACTGATAATTGGATCACACACCCACACAGTGACATAATCACATCATTCTTATTATGAAGTATAATACTGAAAGTTGGGCCAGATGGTTTTGTTTTGTTTTGTTTCCCCCTTTTTAAACTAAGTTTCATACTTAGGAGAGAATTTTATGTGCTTTTACAGGACCCCATTTATTTGTTAAGCAACAGTACAAAGTTAACGTTAACAATGAACCTTTATTTTTGTTACATCTAATGCCTTGCTCATGTAATACTGATCTAGAATTTATCATGCTATATTGTCTTTCAGTAACAGTGTGTTTGTATGTATAAAGCCAATGAATGTAAGTAGAATTTTCTTGTTTTTTTTTTATTGCTAACATTTATTACATTTATTGATTATTCAGTTAGAAGCACTAGCAATAGTTGCTAAATTTCCATATTTTAAAAAAATGATTATGTTAAATATAACATAAATAAAAGTTTCATGTTTTCATGGGGGCCCCTGGGTGGCTCAGTCATTAAGCATCTGCCTTTGGCTCGGGTCATGATTTCTGGGTCCTGGGATCAAGCCCCACATTGGGCTCCCTGCTCCGTGGGAAGCCTGCCTCTCCCTCTCCCGCTCCCCCTGCTTGTGTTCCCTCTCTCGCTGTGTCTCTCTCTGTCAAATAAATAAATAAAATCTAAAAAAAAGAGAAAAAAAGGAACTACTATTAAATATAATATAAATATATTCTTTACAAAATTTAAAAAATTTCCAGTTTTCAGCAATGTCTTGGGCTTATAAACACACAATGGAGTTCACTCTTGTTTTTCTCATACCCCATTTTATAACATTTTTTTTCCAGCTTCTCAAAAATAGAGCTTTATTTATGTGATGGAAGACTCACTGGTATTAGAATAATTTAGCATCTGTTCCTCTACCTTCAAAAGGTTCTGAAACAAAATCATGCCATATACACAAACACTAATGTAGCAAGGCACTGAGATGTTAACTCTTAAAGAAAAAAAATGGCTTGTTACTTGCAGTTCATGCAGATCAGGACACGGCTGGTTAAGTAATATAACTGATTTAAGAGGAGACTCTAAAATCAAGAAGTTTTAATAATGTCTTCTCATGCATATGTTAAGAATCATGTGGAGTGGCTGGGAAATGGAATTAAACTACCCAAATTAAATAATCTAGTGACCTGGTCTATTTGTATTTAGCCAAGATAGCCAGAGATTCCCCAGGCATATCAACTTAACTTGGTCATACTTAATATTCATCAGTAAAATGATTTATTCCTAGAAGGTTTTTTCTTAAAGATGTAAGGAAAAACTAGAATATTGTGAAGTAATAGGCTTTTGTGGGTTTTTTCCTTGATGTTTTTAAAATGAAAAACTATCCTAGAATTCATAAGGTAGCTTGATTTATTATTACTGGTATTTTAATCATTGGCACTTATTTTGCCTATTACATGTTTTTTTAAAGGAAAATTACATATATATTTAAAGATTTGATTGATTGATTGATTGATTGATAGAGAGCACAAAAAGGGGGAGGGGCAGAGGAAGAGGGAGCATCTCAAGCAGACTCCATGCTGAGTGCAGAGCCCCATGCGGGACGCCATCCCGCGACCCTGAGATCATGACCTGAGATGAAATCAAGAAGCGGTTGCTTAACCAACTGAGCCACCCAGGCACCCTGGAAAATTATATTTTTAAGGTAAATTATATTCTATATTATGCATATTACCATACAGTAAAATTCACCCCTTTTGGTGTTTAGTTCTGCAAATTTCAACCACATGTGGTTGCATAACAGCACCACATTCAAGATGTTATGCTTCATCATCCCCTAAAAATCCCCTTATATTTCTATGCAGAGTATCTACCCCACCTCAGGCTCCAGGTAATGTTTAATCGGTAATCTGTCCTCATAATTTTTCTTATTTCAGAATGTCACGTAAATGGAATAATACATTATGCAAGTATCCGAGTCTGGCTTCTTTTACTTAATGTATTTACGACTGATCCATGTTTGTTGCATATATCAATAGTTCGTTTCCTTAAACTGATAAACAACAGTTTACTGTGTGGATGTTAACAGTTTGTTTATTCATTTACCAGTTGGAGGAAATCTGTACTCTTTGCAGTTTGGGGCAAGTATGAATAATGTATCTCTAAACATCTGTGTATAGAATTTTTTGTGTGAACTTAAGTATTCTTTTCAGTTGGGATAATACTTAGGAGTAGAACTGCTGGTTGAGTAATAATTGTAAGTTTAACTTCATAAGAAATTGCCAAACTCTTTTCCAAGTAGCTGTGAAATACGAAACAGTCATTGAAATACTGACATATAACTATTGACATGAAGAGATGATCACAGAATTTTTTCAGTGAAACTTTTTTTTTAAATAATTGTAGATCTGTATACAGTTGTAATAGATATTATAGAGAGATCCCACATATCCTTTAACTAATCTCTACCAGTGGTAACATCCTGCAAAACCGTAGTCCTGTATATTATTCAGAATATTGGCATTGATATAATCAAGATACAGAACAGTTTCATCATCACATGGATTCCTGCTGTTGCCCTTTTAAAGCCACACCTAGTTCCTCCTTCCACTTCCAAATCCTGGTAACCACTAATCCATTTTCCATTTCTACAATTTTGTCATTTCAAAATAAAGTGTTATATAAATGAAATCATATAATATGTAACTTTTGGGATTTGGGGGCTTTCGTTACTCAGCATAATTTTTTCAGGATTCATCCAAATCAATGTATTAATATTTTTTGTGTAAAATATCAAGTTATAAAATGCTACTCATAAATTAATCCCATTTTCTATAACTTGATTATCTACCTAAAAATATGATAATATGATAATAGTGCATAGGAGTAATGACAGAAAATAGTAGTGTTTGTATTCTTTTTATTGTACTTCTCATGTTTATGATTATGTATGTGACTTACACAACGAAAAAATATAAATATAAAACGAGGAGGGCAAGGGGAGTTTCCAGGGAGATGTTTAGCTCCATGGGGTTGGTGAGTGGTTAACACAGTAGGCTTCATGCTTTTCATTTTCAGATAAAAAGAAAATATATTTGTTCTTTTGAAGTGGAAAACACCTTTATGTCACTAAATCCTAAAAGGAATATGTCATATAAATCTTGATACAGGGAAACTAAACTATCAATGCACAATGTGTTTAACAGAGATTTAGCAAAGGATGCAAAATGTTCCTGACACATTTAAAAAAAGAATGAAGCAATGGTAGGGCTGGACTTAAAATGTCTAAAAATCTAGAATAGCTGCCCTTATAATAACAGAAAGCTGCCTAGTTATTACATTCTGAGATAAGCACTCTTAATACAGGATTATGAAGTAATGTTAGAAAAAATAAGTTATATTTGAAAATGTCATCAAAGAGAATTAAAAATATTTTCAGTGAATAATTGCTAAGTAGATTTTTAGCTATGTAGGCTCGGTAGCACTGTATAATTAGCTAACTTTATTAGCCACCAAACATCTAAATGCAAAAGAATATGTTAGCTACTAAAACAAAAGAGTGGAAAGTTAGGGAATACATCACATGGACATTTATAAAATTGGTTCTTACAAATGCCACACATAGATATAAACTCATTGTTACCCAATATGTGTTTACACTAGATTATACAATCTGCCTCATTCCTCAACTTTTGTGTTTAGGACAGTGTTGTTAGGCAGAAATCAAGAACCAGAAACTATGCTCAATATAGAAAAACATTTTCTCAGATTTAAAACCATGTCTCTCCCAGATGCAACATAAACTGTCACTCACCAAAAATTATAAAGCAAATCTTGTTTCCTAAAGGAGAGAATCTAGTAACAATAACTTTCATGTCCAATATAAACAGACATTTCAACCATAACTCTTACTAAGTTAAATTTGTACCCAACACTCCACAGCATGACATTTCCATAAACCTCCTATATAATTTGTTGGGCAAGCTGGACGTGGCTTGGTCCTGTTCCAGTTTCTTTACAGAGCAACTTGGAGTTGTTCACTGTAGATGGTTCAACCTTCATCTCAACTCCCTCTCTCCATTCCGAGTTGAGCAAAAGGGAAAAGAGAGAGGGAAAGAGAGAGAGACTGTGTAGTGGGTTAAACAGTGTTCCCCCAAAATTCTTGTCCATTTGGTACCTCAGAATGTGATTTTACTTGAAAATAGGGTCTTTACCAATATAATTAGCTAAATTAAGATGAGGTCATAACGGGTCAGGGTGGGTCCTAAGACCACTGACTGGTATCCTTCTAAGAAGAGGACAAGACACAAAAAGACACGGGGGGAAGAAAGCAGATGATGATGGAAGCAGAGATTCCGTCTGTAAAGCAGCTACAAGCTAAGGAACACCCAGGGTTGCTGGCAACTGTTAGAAGCTAAGAGACAGGCATGGAACAATTCTCCTTCAGTGCCCCCAGAAGGAACTGACCTTGCTCATACCTTGTGACAGAATAAATGTCTGTTGTTTACAGCTACTCAGCTTGTAGTAATGCATTATACTAGCCCTAGGAACTAATACATAAGGTAAAAGAATCAATCTGAGCAAAACTGAATTGGTCAGGTAGAGTCACATTTTCCTTTGTTTACCCAATTCCCATTTCCTGACACCACCTACTTCTACTTCTTCTTTTTCTTTTTTTAAAGATTTTATTTATTTATTTGTCAGAGAGCGAGCACATGCACAAGCAGGGGGAGCAGCAGGCAGAGGGAGAAGCAGGCGCCCCGCTGAGCAGGGAGCCCAATGTGGGACTCGATCCCAACACCCTGGGATCATGACCTGAGCCAAAGGCCGACGCTTAACTGACTGAGCCACTCAGGCACCTCCCCTACCTTCTACTTCTTAAGAACCTTATCCTGTTATTCTGTCTTCAGTTGTTCAAAGTCTCCTTCTGTGTCTCAACAGTGGGTATGTAAAGCTCCTAAATTCATTCTCCTTCCCTCACTATACCAGAACTTCTATTCCTTCAGTGCAACACATGAGTCTCCTCTTTAAATTATATTTTACCTATGACCAAAGTGGGAAAAAAAACCATAATGTAATTTCCAGAGGAGACACACACTACTCTATTTTTTATTTAAAAAAGTGAACACTACTACATATGCAGCTTTCTATTCTAATTTTAAATTACTCCATATGAAGTGAACATTCTTTCATTTGATAAAAACTGATAATATGGTTTTTAATGGCCACATATTTCATCCCATAGATGCACCACAGTTTAACTATTCAGTTACTATGGGAATATTAAGCTGCCATCTTTTCTGTCCACTAGAAATGTTGATGTAATGACCAACTTCACCCATCAGTCTTTGAGCCCATAGCTCGTATTTTCCTCAGTATACAATCCTAAAAGTTGCATTTCAAAGGGTATGAAGGATTTTAAGGCACTTGATCTGTGTTGCCAAACTTTGCTTGAGAAATGCTGCACCAAGCAGACTCCTCTCTGCAATTATCTACACCTCCTCACTGCAATGAATGCAATTTAGTAATATTTATTAATGATACACATTAATATATGAGTGATGTTTTCCCAGTGCTGACAATTCAGTTTTCTTTCTTTTTCTTCATCAATTTGGCTAGAAGTTGTCAACTTCAGGAATCCTTTTAAAGAGCAAAATTTGCCTTTGTTGATTTTCTTTCTCTTTTCCATTATCTCCATCATTTGCTTTCACTCTAATTTGTATTATTTCCTTTATCTACTTACTTGGCTATTATTTAATATGCTTTTCTTCTTTATTTCTTTTTTTTTTTAAGATTTTTATTTATTTATTTATTTGACAGAGACAGACAATGAGAGAGGGAACACAAGCAGGGGGAGTGGGAAAAGGAGAAGCAGGCTTCCCACTGAGCAAGGAACCCGATGAGGGGTTCGATTCCAGGACCCTGGGATCATGACCTGAGCTAAAGGCAGACGTTTAATGACTGAGCCACCCAGGCACCCCTTCTTCTTTATTTCTTAAGGTGGAAGCTTAGGTCACTGAAGCATAAAAACCTTTTCTAATATATTCATTTAAAGGTATATATTTTCCTCTAAGTACTGTTTTAATTGAATCCTACAAAATTTGACACGTCTTATTTTCATTATCATTTAGGTTAAAATATTTTCTAAATTTCCTTGTAATTTCCTTTTGAGCCATGGGTTACTTAGAAGTGCATTGTCTAATTTTCAAATATCTGAGGATTTTCTAGGCATCTCATTTTTAGTCTAACTGAATCCTGCTATGGTTAGACAACACACTCTTCACGATTCTGATCCTTTGAAATTTCGTTGAGACTTATTTCGTTGTCCAGCATAAATTCTATCTCAATAAATCTTTCATGTACAATGATCTCCAATCTCCTCTGCTACAATAAGAAGGAAGCCACTTGTCCATAACTAGCATAGAACCTTCTAGTTCCCATTCTTAATTTGGCTTAATTTCCATTTTACAACAAAACTGAGAAAATCTATCTAGTGATCCTGCTACATAAAGCCTTCACAGAGTATTTTCTGTATTCTAAATAAATATTTTATAGAATGTAAGAAGACTGAACAAAATATGACTTAACATTTAAAGTAGGAATTTTGTATTTATTTTTGTTTTTGAAAAAAAAAATGCTGTTTGGCTAATATATCTCATAGTAAGACCCTGCATCTTTGAGGTTTCTTTTCAAAATACATATGGATTTTTTTTTATTATAAGTTTCTACTTGGTTTAGTTGACCAAAATAAAGTAGCTCAGAGTGACTTAGGATTATGAGATAGTTCTCTGAAATCAGATTTATATCAGGAAAGGTTACTTAAGAATTATTTCCACACTAGCTCAATTTTTATTACTGTTACTATTTCAAGATTATGGTATTTGGACCTGATGTATTTTTACGGCAATTGTTAGCTGTTAAACTGGCCTTTTTTTTTTTTTTTTCACATGTTCTGCCACTAGGTATCTGTGGTAGGCAGAGTACTTGCATAATGAGTCTTTTATAAGAAGCAAGGCTGAGCATTTTCCTGTTTTACCTCAAGGTAGGATGGCTGGTTTTCTGTACATTATGAAATAAATAAATAAATAAATAAATAAATAATATATGTATGTATATATATATATACATACATATATTTGAGAAAACTAGTTAATGACAGTAACATAAAACATAATGACAATAATATAAACTGTGTTCTTAAAATATCAAATTATATAGATATGGTTGGTGAATAAGGCTACTAATTGCATATTAAATGGTAAACAGACTGGAATAGAAGTCCTTACAGTTTATTTACTAATAGATGATATATCTGAACAAAAAAGATTACCCATGTCAATTTTACAGGTTATATCCCATCTGGTACAAAGGATTAATAAATATATCTCTACCAGCGGATTCCCCTGGTTATAATAATATGTCTGAAACCACCCAGCAAAACTCCAAGGTAGCAACAAGTATAAATTATTTGCACCATCCAGATGCTGTTCCTGCAGAAAATGTAAGGGAAGAGCTCTGTTCTATTTTCCCCAAAAAATTCTTCTCATAGGGAATACACTTTGTTCTTAATTTCCAATTCATTTCTCCTAATGGCCCTCAAGGGAAATTAGTGTCACTATTTTATTTTTATAGATGGTGGGAAAAAGAATTGACCAGATTAACTGATTCTTAAGGGTCCAGCAATAGATCCAGTGGGAATGGCTGAATGGGAGGAAAAAAGGAGCATTCATCTAGGATGGCAGTCTTTGAAAAGTGCTAAATGAGGCACCAGGGAGGAGCATAGCAAGAAGCATGCAAAGGCTTTTGTTCAATCTCTGCTTGAGTTCGTTCCTTTGCTGCCTTCCCTTCTATGCCTACAGTCTGTACCTTAATTTAAGCTAGTTATTCCCAAATCCATTTGGGAAGTCAAAGAGCAAAAAATCTAGCCAAGTGACTCAGTGTAGGTTTAGTACTTTGCCAGTAGCATGTCTTCATGTAGAAGAGAGAGAAAAATAAAGTAGTAAGAAAATCACTGAACCTTGAGATCAGCTACTCTCCCTGCGGCTCGAATCTTAGTTCTTCGATTTCCAGGCGGGTATTATAAGCAGTATTTCACCCTTATCTCCAAAATAATACCTACTTCAAAGACAGATGAAAAATTAATAATAACTTAGGTAAATCTTGTCACACATTTCATGGAACAGAATAAACATCAATAGTCATTTCTGTTATTTTTGACTAGTAAGGCTGCCAGTCATCTCCACATGCATATAGAAGGCCTCTTATCTGAGATACTTACCCCCTGCTGTCATTGTCAGTGTAGGAAGGTGGGGGGGGGGGGCGGGATGCCAGCTTTACACCACTCCATTTCTCAGTGCTGCTGCTACCTGTCAGGCCTCGGGACTTCAACGACAACAAGAGTAACACTCAAGAAAAACATTCTGGACTGTCCAACACTGCCACCAATCATCCAAAGCTTAGCTGAGCCTGGCTGTGTGCTCTGGATCACCTTATAGAAAAGAGTAACCACAATTTGGACTATCATCTGGCACAGGGTAATTCTGATCATTCAGTCACCTAGGTGATGTCACTTGAGTTCACTGCATTTCTGTGTTGGCTGTTGCAATCCAAACTCCACAGTGTTTCTAATTTGGGGGGAATGGCAACTCTAACTTAATTAGATTTACTTTCAAATGTAACTGTGAGATTTAGATTGTCATTATTCTCTCAAAAAATTCATATAATCTCCACAGCACAATGTTAGGATTTTCTTGTTTGGGGAAGAACTAGGACAGCTTGGGCTTTTGATTCTTTCCCACATGCTCTCTGATTTCAATGTGAACATTTGAGATGAATGAGAAAAATGAAAAAAATGTGTATTTCATGTTCCCATAACTGTCTGTCATACACAGAATTGCATTATCAAATAATAAATAATGTCCTTTGATATACAGGTGTTTGTTTTCATTCTATACACAAAGGAGAAACAGATGATCTAAAACTAAAACTAAAACAAAAACTGAGACATGGGAGCAGATGTTACCTAAAGGCCTTCAATCCTAAACCAATTTCTCATTTAAATTTTACTTTCTTTATAGACTTCACCATCCAGGAAAATAACCTGCAAATGCCCAACTCAGCATATTTCTCTCTGGGGAATCTCATTTACATCCTTTTTATTGGCTCTTGGGTACATTTTGGTACTTGTGACAGTTTATTTCCTTGCTTTAATTACTTTTTATTAGAGCATTGTGATGTAATGTGCTTTGGGCTGTTTGTATGTTGCAAGATGTTCATTTGCAACATAATTGAACTCATATTTTTCTCTGTCCCCTGAGCAAAGGTTAAACTTTGAAATTTTGCATATGATAGCACTTCTCCTGATTGCCTCACAAACTGAATATATACAATTATGTATATATATATATGTATATGTATATTTCAAAATATGGCAATAAAAATTACATAAATATTTCATGGGACACATTGTGAAGTAAAATTTGTAATTTCCTCCTAAACACACTCATTTGATGTGTACTATGGTGAATCTCTCCCATTCCTAATGGAAGAGAAAACAGAAAAAAAAAAAAAAAATCAAAAAAGAAATTAATTGGAAATGGGCCAAGAAAAGCTGAGAATAAGTTCTGACTATACAATTTACTAGCCTCTGGTCTGGGGCAAGTTCTTAATCTCACTAAGCCTAAATTACCTCCTATGTGTAACAGAAATAACACATCATTTTTGAGAAATCAAAAAAATTTGTGTATGTGAAATTCTTCTATATGTTAAAGCATCATTCACTATGTGTGATTGTTTGCTGGACATCTTCAAAGACTGTACCCAAATGTGGGATGTCAACAAAGATCCAAAAATTTTCTTTTTTAACTTTTGCCTGATAATTCATGTTAAAGTGCACTTGAAAATATCCTCTATACCAGAAGTTTTCAACATGTCATGCACACGCACGACACCTTCAGTTTCTTGCTCAGTAGGTCTCGGATGGGGCTCATGATTGAGGACGACTCCGAGTATCAGCCAGGAGCTGTGCCTGCCCTTGAACCACTGTCCCCAATCCATGGCAGTGAAATAAGGAGTTTGTACCAGAATGTGAATCAATACAATGATTCCTTCATAAAGAAAGTCTGGTTATCGGGCGCCTGGGTGGCTCAGTTGGTTAAGCGACTGCCTTCGGCTCAGGTCATGATCCTGGAGTCCCGGGATCGAGTCCCACATCGGGCTCCCTGCTCAGCGGGGGGTCTGCTTCTCCCTCTGATCCTCTTCCCTCTCGTGCTCTCTCTCTCTGTCTCATTCTCTCTCTCAAATAAATAAACAAAATCTTTAAAAAAAAAAAAAAAGAAAGTCTGGTTATGAAAAAAATGTCAGCTGTACAAAACAGTGTATTTGGTGATGCAGTTAATTTCCATCTGGCTGAAACTCCTTACCCCAGTGTGAAAGTGGGGAACAATCAGTTCCATCAGGCACTTTGAGTAGCACTGTTTTTGACTGATAGGGGAGAAAAACATTTAAAATGTCATTCTATTTTTCATTTGTTGCAAAATTGGTGTCAATCTGAAGATTCTAAAGCAATGGTGCTTTGGGGAAAAGTGCTTTTATCCTAACGGTTAATCAGGAAAATGTTGGACTCTAATAGATCTGAGCCAACATTCCTGTTCTGCCCTTTACATAACCGTAAGGTTTTTAGGCAAATTATGTAACTTCTCTAAACCTCAGTTTTCTCAACTACAAAGTGGGGATAATGACACCTATCTCATATATCTCATTAATTTACCCATTCAACAAACATGTAGAGTTCTAGATAATGGAGTCATGGAAATGAGTAAGACAAAATTCCTACTCTTACCTGATGCCATGGTCAACGGAGATAATAAATATTAAAAAACAGCAGTAATTTTTTCCTTTCCTATCCTTATTTTTCTCTTTCCCAAATCATACTGCCAAACTCCCAATTAAATATGACATGGTAAATTATGCTGATTTTAGCACTATTATGAAAATAAAATCTGAGATAATAAAACATCTGATAGGCAGTATTGTATTAACTCATATTTCTTGATATTAAGCTGACCAGAATCTAAAACCCAGTTTTAACAGCCTCTAAACAAGGTAAGTTACTCAACCTCCCCAAGCTTCAATTGTTGCCTCCAAACACAGTGATGGTAAGTGCTATTTCCCAGTGCTGTTGAGGAAATTCACTGAAATGTAAAGCACTCAAAAAATTGTAGCTCTTTTATTATCAAGGGTCAACTCTGGATTAGATAGACCATTTAAAGATGGCTGACAGGGACTGTTGCAACTCTTTTGCTTGCCAAAAAATCGAACTGTAGGTGATTTCCAATATATTTCTAATGCACACTTCAGACCATGACATTAATAGTTATTCAATATCTGTCAAAGGAAAATAAGGGAATAAAGCAGAGGAAGATGAAAGGAAGGGACAGAAAATAAATACAGGATAAGAGAGGCCAAAGATGCCATCACATAATACCATCAATGTGATCAGGCTGACATCAACTCATTGTACTGAAATTACTACAGTCAACACAAAATGTACCTCCCCTTTCTACTAGTCTACCCTAACATGGGGAATGACTAATAGACCGGTAGTGCATGTGTGCCTAGGAATATGGGGTACTCTATCATTAGTATAATTTTTCTCTGTCATTTATCCTATGGGCAAAGGGGGATTGAAGTTAAAATCACCTTAAGTCTGTGACCCACCTGCATAGTGCCTAAATGATTACTGCTAGCTCTGGACAATGATTTCCTAAAAGCATAGCCTTCATATACACAAAAGGGAAGGGGAGGGGAGGGGGGGTGAAGGGGAAGGGGAAGGGGAAGAGAAGGGAAGGGAAGGGAAGGGAAGGGAAGGGAAAGAAAAAGAAATCTCTTATCTTAAGGTTATGACTTTGTTCTTCCTTGTAAAATTAGACAACTAAATACTATTCCCCATGTTAAGGAATTGTAAAGACACTAAATAATCCAAATAGTTTATGATTCCTTTCTTTTAAAAGCATCTGAATTTAAAATATCAAAACTTCTCCCAATATCCCATTTTGATATGTACTCACACAGAGAAGAGTTTTTCTTATGGAAACTTAGGACCAACCAACATATCCATGCCTTCAAGTAAGATAAGCCTGTTTTATTATCTAGTCTGGTCTTCTGTAGACACAAAATATAGGTAAGCCTCCCATTTATTAGGGCCACTCAGAGCTGAATTGTAAAGTCAGATTAGAATGATTAGAATGTCCTCTTATCACTTAGTTTACCCACTTCTTGCCTCCATTTAGGAGCCTATTGCTCTCAAGACCTCTCAGAGGGCCCCTGGTGGTTGTGGTGTCCTCCTACCCCACGCCTGTATACACATGTCTGTCACCTGCCCCCACCCATGAAAGTGCCACACACTCTGGGAAACTTCCCCTCTAAATCCATCCCATTCTCCCTGATTTTACCACTCAAAATAATAAAAAATAAATCTGGAAATGCCAAAGCTCTATGACATAAGATATTTGTATTTTAACCAAATTATTTTTGAAATCTTCCAAAATCTTAAGAGGTACGAGCTGCCTTACTATGATGACCATTACTGCCAAATACACAACTAGCCCTAATTTCTGGTTTGTTTCAAAATGGTACCAAAAGACAGAATGTGGTAAATTCCATAGGGAAATCTAAACCTAATGCTATGGAAGCTGAACAGAGAAAGAGATTATCCCCGACTAGAAAAATCAAGGAAGAATTCTTAGAAGAGTTAATATATGCACAGGACATGAAAGAGTGAGCAGGACTCCTATGAACTGAGACATAATCAAGAGTAATTGTTACATTGTTTTTATCAATATATAATGCAGTTATGTTTAAAGTTTATGAGATTGGATGTGTGATGAATGAGAACCTTTATAAATATATTTTGCCATCATGTAGTCCCTCAAAGTAAAAAGTGCAATACATGTTTTGTAAATTCATTATGAAAAAGATTTAAATGAAATATAGACCTTTCAACCGACTCAGGTTATTGTACATACAGCCTCAGATAAGGGGAAAGGAAAAACAAGTGGTGAGAAAGAAGATTTAAAATTATTCTAGATCATTAAACCTTAATGCAAAATTTGAGAAAGTGTAGTTTACCACAACATTTCTTATTTATAAAATTAGATATATTTAGAAGAGGATGGGGGAAACACAGTGGATGCTATTGCTGTGAGCATTGATTGTATCTGTCTTCTAACACTGCAGGCAAATTACAGCTCTTGGAAACCTGATTGTCCTCTGTTAAACACTATAATTTCTAATATAATTGGCCAATAAATAACAAATAAATTAATTGCTGTATTTAAATACTAATGAGGTTCATTTCTATTGAGCTTTGGCGTATTTCACACATGCATTAATGTGCCTCAAATCAAGGGAATAAACCAACCCACAGCAACCTTGTGGACACTTTTAGCTTGTAAAGAGCACATCTTTGTGGCGATATTTAAATAAGCCTACTTTATATGGAAATTTGGGTGTGTTCAAGCTACTGAGTATATTTTTATTCAGTGAGGATTTTTTATAGTTGGGTTGCTCATTAGGCTGTGATTAATGTCATGCTTATTTTTATATGCAGTTAGAAAACTAACATTTACATGGAATAAGAAAAAAGAAGAGCAGCAAAAAAAGGAGATAGAAAAAGCTAACAACGCAAAGCTAACAACAAAGTCATCAATACAGAATTGCTTTAAGCTCCTCTGTCAGGAAGGAGAACAAAAAATTACTCAACAATCATATTTATGACTGAGAAAACAAACAGTCATGCTAATCCCAAATACTGTGGTTCTGGTAAATCTTGGGGTCTGCATACAGAACATGAGTATGAATCTACTTATTTTACACTGGTTATTTCTATTATAATTTTTGCAGACTGTTTCTTAAAAAAATCAGAAAATAGAAACTCATCACCACATGTAACTTGATTTATCGCTCCATTAAATAAGAGCTGTCAAAAGACCATAGCCTACAAAATTTTAGCCTTCTTTTCAAAAAGAAAGCCAGGGAGAGGACTTGGAATACATTAAATGGATTCAATTATCGTACAAGAAAAACTTTGGTCTAGTAATGAATTTCCATGCCTCCAATTTCACATTCAAGTACATCTCCAACTTGTTGTTATTATTGTTAAGTATTTGCATTCTTATTTTATTTGCAAAATATTTACTGATATTTCTACTGACCAAAAGTACAATGTAAGTGTAACCGGAGGCCAAAAATGTATCTTTTCAAGGTCAAACACTAAGTTAGGAGCTACTAAGGCAGGAAAAAATTCTTTTTATCTAAGCCACCTTCTGCAATTTATTCACTGAGTTATTAGACAGGTATTTATAATAGTCATGAAAGACTCAGATCTGATATTTGTAGGGAATGTTGGTGTTCTCTAGTAGTCCAAGCTCTTTCCTTCTTTTGAATAGGAAGTTATTCTTTTTATTTCTTTATTGTATTCTTTTACTTATTTACTTTACTTGTATTCTTTTGAATAGAAAGGATTCTTTCTTTAGAATAATTTATAAATTGTGAGCCAGACTTGGCTTGAACACTCCCAATGAAAGGAAACCAAGGGGGGGTGCCTGGGTGGCTGTCATTAGGCATCTGCCTTCAGCTCAGGTCATGATCCCAGGGTCTCAGGATCAAGCCCCTCATCAGGCCAAGAGTCTGCCTCTCCCTCTGCCTGCTGCTCTGGCTGCTTGTGCATGCTCTCTCTCTCTCTCTCTCTCTGTGTGTCAAATAAATAAAATCTTTAAAAAAATAAAAATTAAAAAAAAAAAAGAAAGGAAACCAAGGAAAATCCATAAATCACCAAAGAGCAAATTTCTACCTATTAATCCTAATTTTTATCTGGGGCAGAAAAAAAACAAGCAAACAAAAAGAAAAGTTTATTACTTCTAGATAATAAATCTTCAACTGTGTAAAGACTCCTTGATAAGAACTTAGAGGATGATATTTACAGATTCAACAGAACATTTGTTGAGATTATATATTCAGGTCCTACTGAAGTGTTTATTAGGGTTGGCAATGAGAAAGAATGCAGTTAATGTGGTTGATCCACGCCTTCACACAATCTATTCAGTAAGTGCTAGCCATATACAGGTATTACTTAAGATGTGAGCACCCGGAGTAAATGAGATCTGCCCTTTGTTCTCATGGAGTTTTGGCAGGGAAGGGAGATATTTAACAAATAATTACACATGGGATATGCACAATCAAGAAATATTATTGCCATTAGCTTTCTCTCAATGACTACAATAAAATCCAAATTTCTTCCCATAACCACCCTCATCTTGTATAATGTTCCACCCTCTTGCAGCAGTGACCTCTTTTTACTGCTTGAGCATGCAAAAGCACTTTCTCACTTGAGGAATTAAGAAGTACAAGTCACTTCACTTTCTTAGAATGTTCTGTCCAATGGATATTCATATGAAAGTTTGGGTCCTTTTCATGTTCAAGTCTCAGCTTAAAAAAGGTTCTCTCTAACCACCTTTCTAAAAGTAAATCACTGTTTAAATTACTTCCTACTGGGGCATCCTATTTCCTACATACTTACCTGAAATCTATAACTATTTTTAAAAATTTGATTCTTGTTTATTTTCCCCAAACCAGGATTTATTGCTTCATTCAAAAATATGTATAAAGTATACCAGGCATTGTCTCGGCCTTGGGATATATCAATAAACAAAACAGACTTAAGTTTCTAGCATTCTTGGTGTCTACATTTTAGAAGGGGAAAACAGTAAACAAATGGAAAAATTCAATGTACAATATGTCAAGAAAGGAGAGAAAGAGAAGTACATGGAAGTGGAGTACCATTCTAGATAGCGTGGCCAGGGAAGACCTCTTTGGTGAGATGACGTCTGTATCCATGAAGTCAATGAGACCAGAAACCCTGTCTGTACACTGCTACCCCCATGCCTGGCACAGTGGCTGGTCAAGAGTACTCAACAAATATTTGATAATATTTGATAATTGAGTGAATGAGTGAATTAATTTTTTTAAATTATGTTCCCAAGCACACAGTGGACTATACCTTTGTATGAATCTCCCATCAGAGACAACAGAGGAAAAAGCCTGCAGAGAGGAAAACTCAATAAGCAGCTATAGGATCGATATAGACAAAAGATGATTATGACCTATATTGTGGAATGACAGTAGGGATGGGAAGTAAAATGAAAGAACACAATGACAGAGTAAATGCTGAGAGAAAGGGTGAGAAGAAGGAGAAAGCAATGATACTAGTCTCGGTTAAGAGACTGCATGGACGGTAGTACTGTTCACTTACTTGGGAAACACAGGAGAAGTGTATGAAAGGGAAAGCTGCTGAGTTTGACTTTAGACATACTAATTTTGCAATATCTTGGAATATCTAAGTAAATATTTTATTATAGGATCCAAACTACAGATAAAAATTATACTTCAAAATCATTAGCATATAAATGATAATAAAGTTATCAATCCTATGAGAGAAGAGGATCATAAAAAGAACCCTAGGAAACATCAACATTTAGGGATTGACCAGAAAAAGAACTGGCTTTTAAGCCTTAAAAAAGAGCTGTCAGAGAAGTAATAAGGGAATTGGAAGTTTATCATGGCAAGAAATGCAAAATAATAATAATAATAACTGTTATTATTATTATTTCAAGAAGGGAGTGAATGGCATTGTTCAATGTTGCTGAGGGGTCAATTAAAATAAAGCTTGAAAGACTCCGAGAGTAGTGACATGTGCCTGTTTGGTGATCTGTTCAACAGTAGTTTCATTGTAGTGCTGAGGTCAGAAATTAGATTGGAATAGAAAGAAGTCAGAGTCAGAGGTGAATAAGTGGAGGCAACCATTACAGACAATTATATATCTCAAGAATTTTCACCGTGATGGAAAGGGAAAAAGAGGGTAGCTTTGAAATCATGTGCATGTGGTGGGCAGGGGTAAGGGAAAGTAGAGGGAGAGAGGGGAACATTTAAATTTGAGATATCAAAAAAGTTGGTAAATGTGACTTCTAAGACATTGTCTAAACTATAATTAATGTGTAAAATCAGGAGAACTTGTACCATCTCTTTAGGGATTTCCTTCCTCCCAATCCCACAATAATAATACTAATAAAATGCCTTCTTAGACTTGCAGTTTCAACTCTAGGATACAGTGAGCTAAAAGGGAAGCCCCTACCTCTTTTACAATTAGTTTTTTCCAAATTAACCATTTATTTTGAGATCATTGTAGATTCACATGTAATTGTAAGACATAAGACGGAGATCCCATACATCATGTACCTAGTTTTGCCAAATTATCGCATCTTCCAAATATTGCCTAGTGTGTCTTCTCTTCCTTCCTCAGGTGCCAAAGTTTCTTTTTTTATTGTTTCCTTTCTGTTTAGGAAACTTCCTGTAGTCATTTTTTTTTTAGATTATGTCTGTTGGCAATAAATTCTCCACTTGATGATGTGTTGATTTCCCCCTCTATTCCTAAGTATATTTTTGCTGGACAGAGGATTCTGGGTTGCCAGTTGCTTTATTTCAGCATTTGAAAATATTTTATCAGTTTCTTCTAACTTCTATGGTTTCTGATGAGAAGTCCTTTGTCACTTGCATGGTTTTTACCCTCCATGTAAAATGTCTTTTTTCTGTGGCTGCTTTCAAGAATTTTTTTTAGTCTGTTTTAATCAAAAGTTTAATTATGTTGTGTTTGCATATAGATTTATTTCCGTATCCTGTTTGAGGTTCTTTCAGCTTCTTGATATAGACATATCTCTTGCCAAATTTGGGGAATTTTCAGCCACTATTCCTTCCAGTTTTTTCAGTTCTGCCCTCTTTCTCTTCTCTTTCAAGCTTATGATGACATGAATGTTAGATCTTTTGTAAGAATTTCACAGGACCCTGAAGGTATATTTATTTGTTTCAATCTATTTTCTACAGCTGTCCAGACTAGGTAAAAAAAGGGCAATACAAAAGTAAATAGAGAAGGATAAATATGAATCATAGAAATGTTTAAATAACCTCAAACTGAGCAGAAAAAGTGGAAAAAAGAAACAAAGAGCAAATGGAAAACAGCCAACAAGATGGCAGATCTGATTCAACCATATAAATATTTATATTAAATTTGAATTGACTAGGGCGCCTGGGTGGCTCAGAGGGTTAAGCGCCTGCCTTCGGCTCAGGTCATGATCCCAGGGTCCTGGGATCGAGCCCCGCATCGGGCTCCCTGCTATGCGGGGAGACTACTTCTCTCTCTGCCTCTGCCTCTCTGACTCTCATGAATAAATAAATAAAACATTAAAAAAAATTTGAATTGACTAAACATACCAATTAAAAGAGATGATCAGATTGCACATAAAGGCAATATCCAACTATATGCTGTCTACAAGAAACTAGCTTTACGTATAAAAACACACAAGTAGAAAGTAAAATAATGGATAATAATATACCATGTGAATATTAACAGATAGAAAGTGTGAGCAGCTATATTAATAACAGACAACATAGATCTAAGAATAAGAAATGTTGTTAAGGATAAGAGGAATATTACATAATTATAAGGGGATCAATTCTCCAAAAAGATATGACTCCTAAATACATCTAATAAGAGAGCTTCAAATATATGCCACAAAATCTGACAGAACTGAAGTGAGAAACAGACAAATCTAAAAGTATAGTTTGAATTTGCAACCTATCCCAGTAATTACTAGAACAAGTAGACAGACAATAAGAACGTAGACCTGAACAACACTACCAACCAATTATAATATCAAATATAAATTGATATTTATAGAATATTTCACCCAGTAATAAACCCCTACAGGCCCAACAGCCATAAAAGAAATAATGAGGAAATACTACAACAATTTTATGCCCAAATATTCCACAACTCAGAAAAACAGAACAATTCCTTCACAGACACATTACCAAGACTACCAATGACTCAGAATAGATAGCTTGAATGATCCTATGTCTATCTATTTAAAAAAATTAAACTCAAAGTTTAAAACTTTCCAAATAAAACACACACACACATGCACAAAAAACATGCACACACACCTCAAGGCCAACATGATTTTACTGATGAATTCCATCAGACATTTAAGGAAGAAATATCATTTCTATGCAATCCATTCTACAAAATACAAAGGTAGAGAACACTTTCCAACTCATTTTATGGGGACACTTTAATCTTAAAATTAAAATCAGAAAAACATAAGAGAAGAAAATTATAAACTAATATGTCTCATGAATATAGACAACAAAATCCTCAAAAACATATTGATAAATTGGATCCAGCAATATATAGAAAGGTAATACATCATAATCAAGTGGAATTTGTTCCAGGAAAGCAAAGCTGGTTCAATATTTAAAAATGAATTAATGTAATTCATTACACTGACAGAATAAAGGAGAAAATACACATGATCATCTTAAAAGAAACAAAACAAAATAAATTTCTGACAAAATTCAACATCCATTGATGAAAAAGTGCTCTCTGAAAACTAGGAATAGAAAGGAATCTCCTTAACCTGGTAAAGGGTATCCACAAAAAACCCAGAGCTAGAATCGTATGTAATAGTAAGAAACAGTGCTTTCCTATTAACTGTGGAAACAAGGCAAGAATGCCTCTGTCATCATTTCTATTCAACATCATACTTAGCTAGCACAAAAAGCAAGAAAAAGTAATACGAAGCATTCTTCATTCTCAAAGTGAAGAAATAAAGCTGTCTCTATTTGCAGATAACATGGTTATCAGTGTAGATAATCCTAAATAATATACAATATAGCTCTAAGCACTAATAAATGAGTTCGTTAATAAGCCCAAGTAACACTTTAATTTTGTAGTTTAAGTATTATTTCCAAATGGGGTGGGGGGGCTGGAAGAGGGAAGATAGGGTCATGCACAGTATTAGCATGAAGTAACTCCCCATGGCCAAAGTTAGAAAAATTTAAGCAATATATTAATGAATAATAGTGTTGAATTGTAATCCAAAAAATGAAATAAATACCCATCTTCACTTCAGCTGATATAAATGTATAACAGAATTAGTAAATTAATGTTGAAGAAAATTCTTCCTTATAGAAAACAAGCCTAAATAAATAAATACTGCCATAAAATTTTTTTTTAAAGATTTTATTTATTTATTTGAGACAGAGAGAATGAGAGAGACAGAGAGCACATGAGAGGGGGGAGGGTCAGAGGGAGAAGCAGGCTCCCTGCCGAGCAGGGAGCCCGACGCGGGGACTCGATCCCGGGACTCCAGGATCATGACCTGAGCCGAAGGCAGTCGCTTAACCAACTGAGCCACCCAGGCGCCCAATACTGCCATAAAATTAAGCCTTTCTTTCTCCCCAATACAAAGTAGCTAAATTAATATCTCCTCTTCAATTCCTATACTTAAAGATTTTGTCAGCTGTGATGACACAATTATATTTTCATAATCTTATAAACTGAGGTTTGGAGATGCATTCTAAATATTTTCAGAAGGAAACTTAAAACTGCCTCTTACTTTTAACATTTTTTTCCCCTAACATTTGTTCACATACCAGCTACTTCTCAAAATCTCTTGAGGAGAAAAAAGTATCCTTCATTTTGGCTCTAGAAACGTGACAATGGAGCAAAGCGATTTCTCTCAAATCTCTTAATTTCTATTTGCTTTTCTACTCTTGTTACTCTTACCAGTTTTGGCATCAACCCTAGAGAACAGTGATGGAAGGATCTTTCAGCAGGTATCATCTAAGTATATTTGCTCTCTTAAAGCACTTGAATTTGGTTACTTCAGCTGGTTTCTGGAAACACACGACCTTCTCTCAAAGGGACTATTTCTTGTAGTCCTCCTTCTCAATATTGTTATCTGCAAAGTACTTTATTAACATTTTCTTTGGTTCAAGAGGACTTTTAACCTGCAGTCGTGCTTATATATCTTGTATAAACACATGACAAGCTGGTTCCAAAATCTTTAATACGTCATAATTTGTCCTTGGTTGAAGAAGAATGATCCAAGGCTTCCACACTCTCTGCTTGTGGTTTGTAACTCCATCCATGCTGGAGCACTAGCATTACTTTCTGAACACACAACTGTAGGACAGAGATAAAATAACATATGCTTGCAATGTATAAATCATTCAAAATCTTCCTTGTTTGTTCAACGTCAATGAAATTTCATGACAATTTTCTTATTTTGTCTCTATAAGTATTTCTTCAGTGAAGTTCACTATGTTGCTTGTGGTTTGAAACCAAGAAATCTCTCAGCAAGCCAGTCAAAGCAAGATTGAATTCATTATGACCCACTGAGCTGTCAGATTGAAAGATGATTTTATTGTTTTGACATGTTCAGATGTGCAATATACAAGAAACAAAAATAGTTAAATTACTAATATCACTAATCTTCAGGTATACAGAATATAATTCAGAAAGAAGCTTTTCAGTAATAAGACTGTGGATGTAATATTGTACCTAAAATTCATACTGTAATTAGATTTCAAAAATCCTCAATGTTTATTAAAAAAGGTTAGTAGCTATAGCAATTATTTCAACATGTTTCATTTAAATTTTAGCCACTGTATATGTAAAACCACAGTACTATCTTCTTAAAGCATTCTTATAAAATCTATTATCTTGAAGGATGAGTGATGAGAACAAAATTATTTTGAATGCTTCATTTTTCTTCAACAACTGTTTCTCTTCACTCTTTAAACACTTTATTATTCTTGCATATTTTAATATTTAAAAATATTTAAAAATGTTTATTTTCCATAAAACTGATCTCTAAGTATTTCTTATTGTTGATGTTATTTTTAATATTTTTAAATTTCAATTTCTAATTGTTTGATACAAATATATAGAACAATTGATTTTTTGTATATTGAACTAGTAATTGTAACACACTAAAAAAATCACTTACTGGTTCTACTAGTTTTTTTGTGTGTTTAAGGTAGAATTTCCTACCAAGATAATCATTTTGTCCTTGAGTAATAACAATTTCCCTTTGCCCCAGACATCAGACTCTAGGAAACCATATCAAGAAAGGAAGTAAAAAATAAGAAGGAAAAAAAATTTCCCCAAAGACTCAGAAATGGGGAACAATATCTCACTTCTCCAACTTCCCTTTATTTCAACTGGCCAGCCCCATTCCTCAGAGAATATGACCTCACTTAGCTCAATGATATGTGATAAATTAAGGTCTGCTGAAAGGATTAACTGAGATCAATTGGTATAACACATGTGAAAGCATTTTTAATGCATAATAAAAGTTACCTATTAATATTATTTAGGATTGAGATTCCTTAGTATTATTCTTTTTAGTTAGTACTTTCATATTTTCTTATTTTTTTTAAGTTGCAAATTTGGTATATTTTCTTTATCTAAAATCTTTACTGATGTTTCACACCATGACCTTCGAAAGGTTACTATAAAAACATGCCACACTACTTTCATTTCCTTAAAAGAAAGAGAAATAGAGCACGATTTTAAATGAGTTAAAAGTTTAAAATCATCTTTCACTTCCTTATGAAGTACAGATTTTCAGCAACAAAAACGGGGCTATGAATCAAAAGAGCAATTCTTGAAAAGTTTTAGTTCTTAAGAATGCCTCACCTGGACTACTGAGCTCCAATTCTGACAACCTAAGGAAGCTCTCAAGGGGTAGCAGACCACGTGAGTCCTTTCTCTTGCTCACACAAGTTCCTCAGGACAGGCTTCCGGTAAACAATACACAATATCTCTCCCCAAACAAGGCTGGGTCTTTAATTTAATTTGGCCAGTTCCCAAACAAAAAAGATAAAAGCCTTCAAAGAAATAAAGACAATAGATGGAAGGAGAAAAGGACAGAGAGAGACAAGAGAAGCTAAGTTTTAATAGTGACTTTTGGATGTGGTTTTATCTCTACCTTCACTAGTTTTGCCTCTCTGACAACTTCATTTTTAAAAAGACAGGAAGCATCTAGGACTATAATAAGCATGGCTTTATCAGTCTTTGCAAAATAATGATTGGTGAGAGAGAGGAATATTCACTACAACTTTTCAGCAAAATACACTCTTCTAAAAATAACACTGATTTCAGTGTGAGTACAATACCTACTAGGGCCTTCAAGAAGTTCATTTTATATAGTGATTAAAGATATACAAAGCTCCCTCTTCCCCTTGCCTTCAATAATGTATACCAACCTTTGGTAACATTAAGTGCCAACGGTTTTCAGCTGTGTTGAAGCAGTTATATTTCATAGTTAAAATGAATGAATGGGCAATCCCTACAGAGTTGATGGGCTGGGTGCCTCTCCCTTTGCTGATTGAATTAATTTACTGTTCCAGGCCTCTGATGCCTACTCACTAACACCCCCAGGCACTTTCTAAAGCAATTATGCTTCCATTTACAGCCTCTATTGAAATAAACTTTGATGATAAAAATAATAATTTCCTTCAGTTCACTATCCTGAATTGTTTTAATGTTTAGCAAGCAACTCTCCAGAGCCGCTTTCACTCTCCTATTTATCCTGTTTCATTCTTACTGGAAAGCACAGGACAGAGGCATTTTGAGAGTTTGTTCTGAAGCTTCTAAGTAAGATCTCCTTTTGATGGGATTGATTTGGAAACCACTCCAACTCACTAGGGAGACCTTTATTTCATTCACTTGGAACTGTTTCTAAAATGACCTTAAAAATAATTCTTTAAATTTTCCACAGGAGGAAAACAAATATAAATTCTCCAAATATCATTTCTTCCATTTTTGGTAGAGGAAAACTGGCTCTCTATTCAACCTTCCATCCTGGAGTTTTTTATATTGTCAACAAAACCATAATTGCTATATAAGTGTACAATTTTAAAGGAAAACTTAAAAATCCACTTTGTATGGAAAGCTTCCAAAAGAAAAAAATGTCGCAAGTTTGGAAAACAGCCAGTAGAGTGTAGTTAAAATTTGAGAAAACACTTCAGGAAGATTTATTTTTTCAGAAAGCATTATATTTGAAAATTGGAATACATGGCCTAATTAATGTTTAATGCTGGCACACAAATGCGAAGAGGAAAGCAGCCAAGCTTCAATGGCCACTTCCCTAAAGAGAAATAGAAACTTCATAATCAATCTACATGAAGCATCTATTGTGTAATCTATTATATGTCCATCATTAGTCTATGTGTTGTAGGGAATTCCAAAGAATGAGAAACCAGAGGCTTTGCCTCATTGTATGACAACATCAAATGATTCAGATAGCTAGCTTATTTTTACCCCAGCATCTACTGACCTCAACTTGCTCTGAACCTAAGATTTTATTAAGAGGTACTTCAATAAAAAGACAGAATTTAAACTGACCCTTTAAGGATGTCTAGGATCTGAATAGATGGCGGACAGGGCGACATAAGGAGAGCATTCAAGAAAGGGGGAACAACAAGCTTATGTCTAGGGCCATTATTTCACCCTGATGACAACTGTGCATGCTTGCCATAGAGTAATGTAAAGTTAGGTTGTGTCTGCCGTGTTGAAAATCCAGAAGACATGTAGAGATGTGCTAAAATTCAGAGAGTTACTGAATTTTCCCCAGGGAAATGGGGCAATAAAATTGCCATTTAAGGACACCTGCAAGAAAGAATTACTGTAAAAAAAAAAGAACAATTGAAAGAACTCCATAAAAGTCCAGGCATGAAGAAATATAGGCATAACCAGGGCTCCAGCTTCAAGAACAAAGAGAAAAGGATAGAAATGAATGACATTTTGAAGAAGGAGATATGGGAATTAGATAAAAAAATTACATCAAGATGATTTTCTAAATCCAGTCTAGATAACAGAGGAAAAGGTAGTTCTTTTAGCAGAATCAGGAGAGTTTGGATGAGGAATTTTTTTTTTTAACAAGGATTGTGTTGTATGTGTGTGTGTGTGTGAGAGAGAGAGAGAGAGAGAGAGAGAGAGATGTAATGAAGAGGTAGAAGGGAGAGAATATACAATATGATGGTTTTTACGCCAAATGTTGATTCTGGGGTGATAGCCAGACATTCAAAGGATGACTTCTAAGCAGCAGTTTGAAAAAGATAGAGGATAAGAGCAAGAAACAATGGAATATTCTGGGAAGCCTGAAGTCAACTAGCTGCCATTCAATGGATTTTCTTGAAAGGAACAATATATACTTTTTAAGTATCTACTTGATGATTTATCAGTTATTCTTACCTCTATGATTTCATCCACGCCTACTACACAGGATTGGCGACTAGGTTATATATAAATAAATTCACTGTGTCAACTGTAAAAGGCAATATAAATCTATATGTCACCATTACATCCTATGTTAGCTATACATTATTTTTTAAAAAGACACTATATCGCTGCTTCTTAAGTGTGAGCTACACAAAGTGATTTCCTTACAAAGAGTTTGGTATAGAAAAGGAGAAAAGAGGAGTAACTTTATAGTGGAGAAAGGTGACTAAAACTACCTCAGGCAGGCGATCAAGGTTAACAACAACAGAAGAAAGTCATGCTGGTATTATGTACCCTTGATATGATAAAATGAAAATGGCACTTTACCGTTGTTGTCTTCCTCTAAAAAATTCATAATCCTAGTCTAATTATAAGGAAAAAAAATCACACAATTCCCAATTGAAGGACAATCTACAAAATACTTGACCAGTATTCCTCAATAGTGTCAAGGTCAGCAGACATGAAGAAGGTTTAAGAAACCATCATAGTAAAGAAGAGCCTAAGGAGCCATGAATACTGAATGCAATGTGGTATCTTGGATAGGTTCAGGAAAGAAAAAAAAAAAAAAGGACATTAAATAAAAACTAAGGAAATCTGACTACTGAAGTACAGAGTTTAGTTAAGAACAATCTTTCAGTATCAGTTCATTGATTATGACAAATGTACTAAAGTAAAATGCTAATAATAGAGGAAATGGAGGGTGGGGTACATGGAAACTCTAATATTTTTGTAACTTTTCTAAAAGCTAAAGGTATTCTAAACGAAAAAGTTTAGCTAACCATTTTTTTTTTAAACATAAAGAAAAGCATAAGGCAGGCAAAAAGGAAGAGGAGAAGGAAAAAGAACTTTCACTAAGTCATGGCATTTAAGACTTTTAAAAAATTTCAATATAGGGGCGCCTGGGTGGCTCAGTTGGTTAAGCGACTGCCTTCGGCTCAGGTCATGATCCTGGAGTACCAGGATCGAGTCCCGCATCGGGCTCCCTGCTCGGCAGGGAGTCTGCTTCTCCCTCTGACCCTCCTCCCTCTCATGCTCTCTCTCATTCTCTCTCTCTCAAATAAAAAAAAAAAAATTTCAATATAAATTTCCTAACTAAAAAATTCTATTCAAAGGTAGATTTCTCAGGCAGAACATATATGTTGGGGATTTAAAGCCAAACAGGGGGGCCTGGGTGGCTCAGTCAGTTAAGCGTCTGCCTTCAGCTCAGGTCATGATCCTGGAGTCCGGAGATCAAGCCCCACATTGGGCTCCCTGCTCAGCAGGGAGTCTGCTTCTCCTTCGGCCCCTCACCCTGCTTGTGTTCTCTCTCTCTCTCACTTTCTCTGTCTCTCTCTCAAATAAAGAAAATCTCAAAAAAAAAAGACACGATAGATATTTTAGAAACATGCTCTAAAAAAAATGAGTTTCATTAATTAGATGTTCTGAAGTAGTTGTTTTAAAATAACATAAATTCCAGAATTTGGTTTTATGACTTACTAGATCTTTACTAAAATATTATCTACATTTGAAATGCCATTATAAAATTATTCTACAATATTGTAAAATGAGATAGAAAGGGCATTTTTCAAACCTAACATGTGAATTCATAATTAAAGTTATACTAGTTTCTCCCTTCCTGGATTCAAAAATCTATTTGTGCTTACTCCATTATTCAAGAACAGCTATGATTTTTAGTTACTAAAATGATTTATCCAAGAATAATTTCCAGTACTTAACCCAAATAGTTAAAAATTACTCTAAAAATTACTATTCCTCCTCCAATTACTATTTTATTCTTTTGTTTCAACCTAGAATACATAAGACTCATCTATGATAACTTAATCATTCACTTCAAATTTCCAGTCTGAATTTTAGATATGAAGTCTCAAGGTCTGGCTAAGAAAATGGAAATAACAGCAAATCTTGGATGGGTACGTTTTTAGCCTGTTCAAGTTTGCAACTCGGACTGGGTGCCTGCAAATTAGGTGTCTGTGGCTCCAACCCCAAACCACTATAAGTAGGAGGTTTCACTGAGTTTGAAATGAAAATTAAGCCATATGCAAAGTTTTCATTACAAACAGAACAGAGCTATGACTGTTTGTTGAGTAAGAAGGCTGAGGGTGGGGAGCCACAGCAGATGAGACATTATTAAAAGTAAAGCCCTCACCCCAGCTCATCAGCAATACTTTGTTTCCAAATCCCTTTTGGAAACTTCTCAAACACTTCACATCTTAGATTAATAAAACCATAAGAAGTCTTAGTAATTATTTATTGTTTTCTTAACTTTACAGATGTTAAAATTGAAAGGTTAGATGCTCTGCCCAAAGGCACACAGAGCTGGGATGAGAACTGTAGTCTCCTAACTCCTAGCTCAATGTATTCTCTCTCAATATATCTTTTACAACTGTATTTAGAAGATGATCTCCCATGACAGACTGAACCAGAGATATAGAAAGTATTTTAGCATATTAAAGACTTGGATAAGTCTTTTCGCTAAAAAAGTAACTTTATTTAAAATTTAATTTTCCAAGGGTACTGATATCATGGGACATCTTTTTTGAAGTGTTACTTTTACCACTTTGAAGAACACCACTGGGGAAAAAGTCTGTTCCACAGCGTTCAAAATCACAAAAAAAAAAGGACCCAACTAATGAAAATTGTTGCCAATATGATGGAAGTACCTAGTCTTGCCCTCTTTCAAAATATTTCCCATTCCTTTGACTTTCAATGGCTATCACATTTCAAACTGGCTCACGAGGAGTTCAAATTTCTAACCATCAATGAAAACCTGAAAAGGATTGGGTATTATGTTCCACAAGATGGGGAAGGGCGTTAAACACCAAGTCATTGGGAAAACAATGATAAAAAAAAAAAAATCTGTGATGTACAAAATATTTTCCACACTCAAACGTTGTTTTGTTTTTAACTTCCCTAAGTGAAGAACACTGTGACTGAAAGCTAATAAGGCCAGCAACTGCTCTTAAAAGAAATTTCAGGAATGCCACATTTTTATGCAGTCCAAAAACCTAACATGTTTAATAAAACATAGAAACCAATAGTGGAAGCAACAAGCATTTTTTAAAAAGAAGAATGGAATAAAACAGAACAGACTAGACAATATTAGAGTATATCACTCATAGTAATGGTAAATATATAGGCATATAATATCTTAGTGTTGAATTTCTTATTGTATGTTAAGATTTTTAAAAATGCTTATAAAACACTGATCTAGAACATGATCCAGATATGAAATGGAAGTATTTAAAAATCTTTGTGTCGTTGAAATTACTATCAAAAAGCATAAGCATTGCACTCCTCTTGTGAAAGAGAACACTACCCCATGGACTAAGAAAAAGAACTTGGAGACTAACATATATTACGCAATATTTTATCTGGCCAGTTATCCATTCATTATATCACATGTTACAAAAGAACCCACAAAAAACAAACAAAAAAACCCTGTAGGGATAGTAAGTAGAGCATGTTCAAGAGCGTACAAGAGAAAGCAATAGACCCAAGAACAGAGCCAACAGTAGGGAGTATCTTGAACACCAAATTCTGCAGCTGGAACTAGTCTAGCTAGAAGAAATATGTTCATTATGACAGAAGTTGGATTGAAGCAAGGAATTCAGAAAGTGTCAGGAGAAGATCTAGTTTTCATTGTTTGGACAAGTTCAAGCACAAAATTCAGGATTAATGACCGAGATCCGAATTTCTGGAGCAATATTACAGGGATGGAGCACTGAAGTAATAAAAAACAAAGTAACTATGCACTATGTCAGTGTGATTCCAAATGTGAAGAGATGGTAGAGAAGCCAAAATTGTGAGGAGAATAGGTGGAGCTAGAGAACTCAAGCCAAAACATGAAAACGAGGTCAATTACACCAAGTACAAGCTTGGTGTCATTCAGCAACTAGAAAGAATGGGCCCAGAGGAAATTAGAAGACAAAGTTGTATCTGAAAGTAAATAGGGACAGGAGTAAGCCCTTAGTTAACTATTTCTTAATTCCATTCATATGTCCATGCATTCATTTGTTAATATGCTGATTAACTCATAAATTTAAAAAAATATTTCTTAAATCCCTAGTGTGTGCTAGGCATTATGTCAAGGCCAGGATTCTTAACACCAAAACCCACATTCCTTAGAGTAGGCATTATGAAATCAGAGTAGGTTGTAGGGCAAATCCTAGCATCATAGCATATAAGATTAAAAGCAAAATAAGAATGAGATGCTCCTTGATATAGGCATATTGACATCAAAGAAAGGATATAACAAGGTAGTGATACCTTGAAACTGAGGTAGAAAGTGAAAGATGTAAAGAACAGATAAATAACTAAAATCAGAATAACATTTGGGGATCATTTATGGTAGAGCCAAATAGTCCTGTACACTTCAACATGGCTCAGTTCAAAAAAGGATATTGATAAAGATAACTGTCACATTAAAAAGTGTGACATTGTAAGAATACTAGCATTTCTTAACTATGTATCATGCATATTATATGCATTATCTTATTGAGTTCTTGCTATAAATTTACTATTCCCAATTTATACTTGTATTATCTCCTATTTACAAAAATAAATAAACTGATGCTTAGAGATGTTAAGTAACTTACCCATGATGACCTTATTATTAAATGCGGGACTTGATATTTGCACCTAAGTTTATTTGACCAAAGTCCGGTTGCTTAACTGCTTATCTAATTTTAACATATTCCATTTTAAGGCAGAAAGTTATATACTTTAGAAATATTATAGATGGTACTCACCCTCACTGGGCTTATAGTCCTTCTGGGATTAAGAGGTTTGAATATATAAAAGAGAAAGTAATTTTATAGAGTATTTAAAATTCAAAATTAGTGTTGCCATGGACACTGGAAATCATTCTATGTTGCATCATTCTATGTTGCAATAACTGAAAGAAAGATATGGAAAATTTGGAACTTGACTCATATTTTGAGGACATGTTTTAATGGAAGGAGAGGAAGAAGGAGAATATACATAGATTAAGAAAAATGTAGAGGTGATATGGAACTCAAGAAGCTAGAGCAAAGGTTCACAGCTGAAGATAAACTTCCTGTGGAATATAGTTCCTTCAGTCCTGATCCAGCACTCTGACACAATTAATTTGTTCTGCTTTAATGTTTCATGAAAATGTTGTTGATACCTCAGATATCTAAGTAATCAGTCAGCCTCTGAGGTCAATAATTATTACTTAAACTATTCAAAAATCATTTTAAGAGACTTTACTGTCAGGGTTAGCTATAATTTTGCTATAGTTTAATAGTAAGAAAATTCAAATTGGGAATATTCTTTTTCTAAGGACTATTTACCCAGGGATAGTTGCCTGAATTAAAAGAAGAAAAAATGATTAACATTCACTTTATATCTTCACAATTTAATAATATTTACTAGCAAACACTGAGATGAGTGTAGGGGGAATTTAATGTATATCTCCAACCAAAGAACCAGCATTATACATCTTTTAGTCGGGAGTTCCATATTGCTATCACTATCCTTAAGTTAAAAGCTGATTGACAGTACACATTTCGTTTAATATTATTATTCCTGAATCTGACAATATGTATAACTACACAGAGAAATCTTTCATTTATTCACTTCATAAAAACATATTTAGAAGGCATCTATTATAAGCCTGACACACTGCTAGACCCTGGGGATATAATTATAAACCAAATAAAGAAATACAGAAAGACATTAACAAATATATGTCATTTTTAAATTGTGCTAAAATTAAAGTTGGTTCTTTAAAAAGAAGAAATTTAATCAATTCCAGGCTAAATATTAAACAAGAAAAATCAAGAAAAAGATGAAACATAAATTACCACTATCACAAATAAAGGACATTAAAAACATAAGGAAATATAATGATTAATTTTAAGCCAGTATGTTCAATTTAGATTAAATGGACATATTCTTGAAAAATAGAACCTACCATGCTACCACACAATGATATATAAAATACAGATTATCTTGTATCTATTAAAGAAATTGTATTTGTTGAGAAGCTGTCCCACAAACAGCATTCTAGTCCATATGATTTTGTTGGTGAATTCTTTAAGAAAGAAATAATATTAACCTCACCCAAAATCTTTCAGAAAACAGAGAGAAAGGATCATTTTGCAACTTGTTTTATTGAGGTCAGTATGACCCTGATACCAAAACTAACAAAATAATTACCAAAAGAAAAAGATTATAGACTAATATATATTGTGGACATAGACACAAAAATCATTAACAAAATATTATGAACTTGACTCTAGCAGTTTATAAAAAGGATAATACATCATAAACAAGTGGTGTTTGTTCCAGAAATTCAAGGTTTGTTTAATATCCAAAAATCATTATAATTTATCAGATTAACAGGTTAAAGAAGAAAACCATGTGACTATCTCAATAGATACAGAAAAAGTTCTTGACAAAATTTAACACCTATTCATGATTAATACTCTATGTAAATTGGGAAAATTAATTTAATAAAGAACATATAAGTGAAACTACAGTTAATATCATATTTAACTTGAAATACCAAAACACCTCCTATAGTGGGAACAAGGAAACGATGCTTACTCTTACTCTATTCATAGTTGTGCTGGAGGTCCTAGTCATTGCAACAAAATAAGAAAAATAAAATACATAAGGAATTTTTTTTAATGTAAAAATATCTCTACTTGCAGATAACATGAATGTTTACCTAGACAATACTAAGGAATCTACTGAAAAACTACTAGAACTGTGGAAAACCATGTTTCCAAAAATAGTCACGACACAATTTCTGGTGCCATATGATCTGACAGAATCTTGTTACTCCCCCATCAGAATCTTTCCCCTTTTCCTTGAAACTGGGCAATTTTGCGAACTAACTTAAAAAGTACAACGGGGATTAGGGATTTGACATATAAATTTGGGGGGGACATAAATATTCAGTAATAGCACACTAAAAACTACAAAAGATTGAAGAAAAAATTAAAGATTTATATGATGTTCAGAGATTCAAAGACTACTTTATTAAGATTTTATCAATTCTCCCCAAACTTATCAATGGGTTTAATATAATCTAAATCAAAATATCATCAGCCCTTTTTGTAGGAATTGACAACTGGATTCTAAAATTTATATGAAATTTAAATGATGCAGAATAGCAAAATCTATCTTTAAAAAAAAAAAAGATCCAAGTTGGAGGACTTACAAATAACTGGTATTAAGACGTACTATAAAACTATAATAATCAAGACCACAGTCCTAGATAGACCAAAAAAAGAACAACAATGCAACAAAATCAGAGCCTAGAAATAGACCCACACAATCATTTAATTTCTGAGAAAGGTGCCAATGCAATCCAATGTGGAAGAGGAAACTGAATATCCATATGAAAAAAAAAATTAGCCCAATCCCTGGACTCATGACATATACAAAAATTAATTTGAGGTGGTACATAAACCTGAATATAAAAGCTACACAATTTTTAGAATACATGAAAGAATATATTCACTAGAGGTAGGCTAATGTTTCTTAGAGCATATCACACAAAGCAATTTGAACAAAAAAAGAAAAATATGGTTAATTAGACTTCATCAGAATTAAAACTTCTCCCCAAAGCCACCATTAAGAAAATGAATGACCAAGGCCAAAAAGGCCACAAATGTTCACAAAACATTTATCTGACAAAGAACTCTAATCCAGAATGCATGAAGAACTTCTACAATTCGATAAATAAAAAACAACCCAAATTAGGGGCACATGGGTGGCTCAGTAGGTTGAGCTTCCGACTCCTGATTTCAGCTCAGGTCGTGATCTCAGGATCTTGAGATCAAGCCCCATGCTGGGATCCGCACTCAGCCCGGACTCTGCTTGAGATCCTCTCTTTCCCTCTCCTTCTGCCCCCCAGCACGTGCACACACTCTCTCAAATAATTTAGAAAAATTTTTTAAAGTAGTTAAAAGATTTAGATGCCTCACAGTTGAAGATATATAAGTGACTAATAGTACATGACAAAGTGTTTAACATCATTAATCATTAGGGAACTGCACGTCAAAATCATAATGAGATACTGTTACACACCCCCAGAATGGCTAAAATTAAAGACAGACAAGCCCCAAGCTGGCTAGCATGTGGAATAACTGGAGCTCTCCTATGTTGCTGGTGAGAATGTGAAGTATAACCATTTAAAAAAACAATTTAACAGTCCCTCTAACTTGCACCTTATTCAACATACTTACACCATTCTTAAAAATACACCTAACTCTATGACCCAGCAATTCCACTTCTAGGAATTTCTACATGAGAAATGAAAGCATATGCCCACAAAAACATTGTATAAGAATATGCATAGCTTCTTTATTCATAAAATCCCCAAACTGGAAAAAGCCTGAGTTTGTTATCAGAAAATGCTTAGAGACTGCTATATATTCATACAATGATCATTACTTGACAACTAAAAGGAATAACTAGTAATACACATAATATAAATAAATCTCAAAATCAACTTGCTAGACGAACCATGAGAGACTATGGGCTCAGAAACAAACTGAGGGTTCTAGAGGGGAGGGGCTGGGGGGGATGGGTTAGCCTGGTGATGGGTATTAAAGAAGGCACATACTGAATGGAGCAGTGGGTGTTATACACAAACAATGAATCATGGAACACTACATCAAAAACTAATGATGTAATGTACGGTCATTAATATAATAAAAAAAATCAATTTGCTAAATGAAAAAAAAAAAGCCTTACACAAAAGAGTGTATCCTACATGAACTGATTTATATGAAGTTCTAAAATAGGTAAAATGAATCTATACTGGGAAGAAATGAGAGCAGCATTTGCCTTGGAAGTAGCAGGGACAGTGACTGCCTAGAAAGGGCCTTGTAGGTACTTTCTGAGGGGATGATGATGTTCTGCATCATACAGGAGTGCATGCACTTTTCAAAACTTACTGAGTAGTATAACTGTTTTGCCCATTTTATCATGTGTACAGTATACTTAAAATACACAAATATACCTCTGTTTTCATACACATAAACATATACACTCAGACACATGCAAATACTGAACTCTAGCCAATGAGGTGCATGCTGAAAGTGTTTAGGGCTTCAGTGTACTGATGTCTGCAACTAATTTTGAACTGCATTAAAAACAACACAGACTGATAAATAGAGGGATGGATAGATGGATTGACATGTGAAAAAGCAAATAGAGCAAAATGTTAATAGCAGAATCTTTGTTTGGAACATATGTGTGCACACTGTCCAATCCTTTCAACTTTTCTGTATGTTTAAAACTTTTCATAAAATTTTGGGAAACATTACAATTATGTAAGGACTTTAAAAGGGAAGATATAATGTACTATGAAACCGTATAATTATGAGATTTAATGGGATCAGAAAGAATTATTTTAAGAGTAGTAAGTTTTCCATTTTTCTTGAATAATCTGCTGAGGGCTACAAAATGAATAGCTTCTAGAAGTGATTCTACTCTAACTACATTCAAAGATATCTATACCCTAACATCTTTCCACTGTTTGTGAAGTACTATCTCTGTGAACTTCCAATCAGTTCTGCTCAATTCCCAGGCATCAGTTTGTATTCTAGGCTCTCAGGGTAGCCCTCTATACAAGGTTAGGAATCTCTGGTGTCCTGTTCTCTCAGCACTCATCATCCTTTGCTTTGTTTCCTTGTTTGATGTTTGCCTTCCTCAATAGCCTAGAAGAGGCATAAAGGCAGGGATCATGGATGTCTTGTACATCATTATATTCCCAGTTTCTACAACAGTACTTGGCACATACCAGGCATTAAACCAATGTATACTGAGTGAATCAATTCTGTAGTGTCATACTATTCACAGCAAAGTTTTAATTTCATCACAGTAAACTCCTGAGCTGTCTGAGATAAGATCATCCAAATTAATTGGTATCCTGGTTCTAGGAAAGAATTGCAAGACTTCTCCTAGAAAGCTTTTTCCCAACAAAGAAAAGTTAGGTGCTCCACTTGGATCATATCCATCTTTTTTTTTTATTATTAAAGATTTTATTTATTTGACAGAGAGAGACACAGTGAGTCTCTCACTTTCCCTCTCCCCACAGAGGGAACACAAGCAGGGGGAGTGGGAGAGGGAGAAGCAGGTTTCCCTCTGAGCAGGGAGCCCGATGTGGGGCTTGATCCCAGGACCCTGGGACCATGACCTGAGCCACCCAGGCGCCCCTGGATCATATCCATCTTAAAAACAAAAACAAGACAACAAGACTGGTCATTGTTTTTAACTCACTTCTCACTCTTTTCCCAGTTTCTTTTCTGACTTCTCCCTATCACATTAAGGCACATCACAAACTTTGGACACAAAGTTCAGCATGATATTAATTGTTTCTGGGGGGGGTGGGGGAAGTCCCAAAGAGAATAAACAAATAAAACCAACAACCGCAATGTAGTAGCTTTTAATATCAGTGAACTAAAAAAGAAAATAAGCACATGGGATAGAAAAGGAAACTGTATTACTTTGAACCACACTCACAGCATGGGGTCAAGAAAGACAACTGCAGGACTTCTACCTTGGGAAACATAAGAACAGAAATGCCTTGTGAGGAGGTGAGACAGTTGTTACAAAACCAAATAAATTCTTGCTGCAATAATCACACAGAAAGATTGATGCTGGAAGCAGACATATGTCTCACAGGGGAGAAGTAATGAGATAAAGGCACATGCCGCCGGAGCAGGTGATCTACTAATTAGATTTCAGTGATGTGGTTCATATGATGTTTAGATGGAAATTATCTTAAAATATACAAAAGAAACAAAACAGAGTAGGAGGGGAAATGATTCAGAGAAATGATCATAATGAAATCAGGATAATGGAGCTGAAATAAGGTTTTTATAAGACTTTTGTAGACAAATAAAAACAAGTTGTCATGTAATATCAAAATCTAAATAGGATTAAGTGAGTACAGCAATCCAAGAACTAGAAATACAGACTATATGATTATCACTTTGTATGTTATTTTCATAGACTTTCATAAAGGTAGATATAACTATTGAGGACCTACCATAAGAAGTATTCATATGTATAATCTATTTTATTCTTCATCACAATTATTTGAGATCATTGCATCCTAGAAAATAGGGCTCAGATAGGCTAAATGACTTGCTCAAGGATACAGATCTGTAAGCAGTAGAGCCAGGGTCCAAACTTAGGGTATCTAATTACAAAGGTACTGTCCCCAATCATGTGCAATGTGTTTTATCTTGTTCCATAGCATGAAAAAGTCATAATACAACTCAGAACATGTTCTATAAAGAAATAAAAATCAATGCATGTATATGTTTTATAATACATGCTTACTTCTCCACATTATATAGATAGAGCTTTTGGTGATGGTCTTGACCATCACGAAAAGCACTTGTTCTGGGTTAGTTACTACTTGGGATGGGACATTATATGGCACTTTGAACTTAAAAATGTTACAATCAAGGAGATTTTTTATGTCCCTTGACATCAATTGTTTTTAAGATATTATTTATTTATTTGAGAAAGAGAGGGAGCACAAGCAGGGGGGAGAAGAAGACTCCCCACTGAGCAGGGAGCCCGACCCAGGGCTCAATCCCAGGACCCTGGGATCATGACCTGAGCCAAAGGCAGACACTTAACCAACTGAGCTACTCAGGCGCTCCTGACATCAATTTTTTAATGTCCCCATGACTAAATGCTACACAACCACTACAGTTTTTATAACTTTAAACTGAACCACTGATATTAGCTCTTACAACATTGAGATACAATGAAAATGAGGTTTGAGGAAAAAAGTGGCAAAACTGTCAAATTCTTCTTGTAAAATCCTTCAAATTTTTAAATGACAAGGCATTTAGAAAGCATATGTACAAGCATTATCTCTAGGGAACTGCTTTAGAATAACTTGGGTGGCTGCACTACATTTATACCTGACTCATTCATTCATAGTTTCTGTCTGTTGTAATATTAATAAAACACTAAAATCAAGTTCTGAATTGTACTGACTATTCCATGTGTTCTGGCAAGTCAATGGATTTGAAATTTTACTTCTACCTAAGAGTAAACATATATTATGCAAAGTAATATTAATGAATTTACTTAGCAATGAATAACATTTTTAAAAGTACTCCCTTGGTTGAAGAATTAATTTATATGTAATCAAGGATTAGTAAAAGAAAATCAGCTCATTGGCAGTATGCTTACACGGGAACTTTGGCAAAAGTCTTTTGATAGAAATTACTAATTATAAGTGTGGTAGCAGCATGCCTAAGTCAGAAACATGTGGCAAAGTGAAGACCAGCTCTACCTGCTAGTCTACAAGCTCCTAGCAGGGACAAACATTTATAATAATATTGGTTATCATATATCCAGTGCCAACCACCAAGAGCTATCTCACTTTTAATGTGGTATTTCATTTGAAAAATAAGAGAGACATTACAAAGAATAGTTGGATCCAGGATGAGTTAAATGGGAAAAGGTCTCTGAAGGCAGAAGGATGCATAACAGAGAGTTTAATCTTTAAGCCATCTGTCTGATGAGCTAGAAGAAGCCTGGGGGTAGAGAAAATGGAGAGAGAACTCCTTGAGAATGGTCACAAGTACAGCTGTGGGGAAGATCTCTGGTCCCTGCTGGGAAGGGAAATCATAAAGTGAAGTACTTCTTGTTACAAGGTGAACCTGAGACCCAGAGAGTAATAATGAACACACTGAAAGTCAGGTTGCCCAGAAATAACATGTTCTTTACTTAGATGGAAACTGAGAATAACTTGGTTAATTGGAAAGATGCTCTGTAAACAAACTTGAATTTTGGAAGAATTGTTGAACTGATACTATACCAAGGTGGAGCAACAACTAATGAATGGGAACAACCCAGAAAGTTACTTACGCTTTAAATGTGTGATTTGGTCAATCTCTCTTCTAGGGATGGAGGAAAGTTATTCTTACCCTTCCTTAATTCCAATTCAAATGAAACTTACCATCTCCACAGATCCTGTGCTCCCAACACTTCAAAATCACTTTCCCTTTTGATTGAATTAAAATAAACACCTCTAGCCTCTGAGCTGCTGAAAGGGTCTTCCACCTTCTTTGTACGCCGTATATGAGTGATGTTTACCTAATTTACCATATTCATCCAGTAAGAATTTCTTAAAGACCTACAATGCACCAGGCAGCGTACTAGATGGTGGAAAACCAAGTTTACTTGGCAGATCAGCTTGCAAATAAGATTCTACCAGGTTTTTTCCTATTTTCTGAGACATTAGATTTTGGTCCACACCACTAAGGGCTATCTGAAATGGAGAGGATAAGTAGAACAGACCTGTGGCAGTAAATCCTTTTAAAAAGCACTAAACATTTAGTAACCTAACTGCCTTTTTGTGAAACTGCTTCAAATCAAGGTCAAACCAGCTGTCCTAGAGCTAAGGAAACAAGCTGCCCAAACTAACTGACTTTGACTTTGGGGAAATGTATGTTTCCATTCATGTGGTTATTTCTTGGCAACAATTTCTAGAGAAGCTACTATGTTCAAGGCTCCACTGAAAGTGCTGAAATTAGAGGTGAAAATATAGATAGGATATGGACCCCTCCCAAGAGCATACAGCATATGCCTGTAAATGATTATGATGCAAAGTAGAAAGTGGTAAATGTCTTAGAGATGACAATATACAGGATTAACTTGAGTACATACACATAAATTTCAATGTATAGATTTCCATGTGAGTATTCTCCCTCATTTGTTTGTAATTAAGTCAGCATTCCTCTGTAAATTATTGTTCTCATTTCAGTAATGGGTTGTAATTCAGTCTGACACCTAGAAGTTGATGTAGAGACAAACATATATGCTGAGTAAGCACAGATAGAATATGATGAGGAGCTTTGGCATGGTCTGAAATGCAAGCAGCCACTGATGGGAAACAGAGAAGGAGACAGTTTGGTGCAATGAATAGAGCAGCTCTTGGAACAGAGAGTCTAACTCACTATAGGAGCATCAGCCATTCAAAACCTGAGTCTTGAGATTAAGAATTCCTCATAACAGTGAGATCATATGATACATGTCTTTCTCTGATTGACTTATTTCGCTCAGCATAATACCCTCCAGTTCTTAATCTCAGGAACAAACTGAGGGTTGCTGGAGTGGTGGGGGGTGGGAGGGATGGGGTAGCTGGTGATAGACACTGGGGAGGGTATGTGCTATGGTGAGCGCTGTGAATTATGTAAGACTGTTGAATCACAGTCCTGTACCTCTGAAACAAATAATACATTATATGTTAAAAAAAAAAAAAAAGATAGCAAGTAGGGAAAAATCAAGGAGGGGAAATCAGAGGGGGAGACGAACCATGAGAGACTATGGACTCTGAGAAACAAACTGAGGGTTCTAGAGGGGAGGGGGGTGGGGGGATGGGTTAGCCTAGTGATGGGTATTGAAGAGGGCACGTACTGAATGGAGCACTGGGTGTTATATGCAAACAATTAATCATGGAACACTACATCAAAAACTAATGATGTAATGTATGGTGATTAACATAACAAAATAAAATAAAACAAAACAAAACAAAACAAAAACCTGAGTCTTAAGAGTCATCTGTTAATCAGAGCAGGATGGTTTTGCCTATAACATATTTAGGTTCCTATTCAGTTCTAGCCTCTCAAATTCCACTAGACAAGTAGATTCCATAAACTCTATGCACCAGGAGGCTTAGTTAGCACTGTATTCCCCGTGCCTAGCATAGTGCTTGGGCTCATGGCAGATGCTTGGAAAGCACTAACACAGTGAGTCAGTAAGTATGAGAATTCCTTGTGGGTGGCATTCTTTTTTTTTTTTTTCTCCTTGTGGGTGGCATTCTAATAACATCCACCACTTTCTTTCCTTTCTTCTCACTTCTCCTCCAGGGTGACCAACCATTCTGTTTTGCCGAAGATTTTCCCAGTTTTAGCCTTGAAGCCCCACTTTCTGTGAAAAACTGCAGTCCCAGGCAACCAAGGTTGACTGGTCACTTTCTTCTCCCCACTTTCCCTACTAATGCTTCAGGCATGTCCATTATACCTGTGGACCTTACTTAAAACCACTGGGGATATTTAAGACTAAAGATGATGCTTTAACGAGCACCTAAAGGTTTGGGAATTTGTTTCTTTGGTTTATTTCCCACTGGAATAAGTCAGACATTAAAATACACAGAGATGTTCAATGTCTTTCCCTAGTCATATGGCAAGTGAATGGATGATCTGCAAATAAAAAAAGTCTTATTTGCCAAAAGCCATCATCTGCCTGAGCACATTATAATATGATAGAAATGCAGAGCATAAGGCTTCCAACAATACTTGGAAAGTCTCTCTTAGATACCAAGCCAAGCCAATGTCTCTCTTAGATATTGTGATACACAAAACCCAAACTGACAATGAACTGAGATGATCTGGTCACTGCTAGTGCAAAGATACCAGGACAGCTGGGAAAATCAACCTGGCAGTAGGTGAGCAAAGCCACAAAAGAAATCCAAAAATGCATAGAAATCCAAAGGACTAACCCCCCCTTTTTTTTTTAAATCCCCACATGTATCCTGATTTTTAACTGAACTGGAAGTGATTAAGGCAATGTCAGTCCCCAGTGACTACAAAATAAATTCATGCCAGTGCCACCCTCCCAGCTCTGAAAAATGCAAAATGGCATTGCCAGCCACTACCAGACTTCACTTAGCTACAGGCATTCCAGTGGAACATGAAATGATACCGTAGATAGAAAGCTAGATTTTTAAACTAGCCCAAATTTCATGGCTAGTTAGCAAGGATCTTCACTCTATTTCACTCTGCTAGAGGCAGAGGAAATTTACCATCTGGTATCGATGTCTGGCTAGATTAGGAAGGGGCATTTCTCTTGATGATACTAGTGGAACATTTCATTTACCTGTGTTTCAACTACAGAAATTCTGTGATTATTGTGATTTCTGTCTTTAAAGATAAGCATTTTCAATATAATATGGTAACTAAACTTCTAGCAAGGCAAGTCCAATGAAAGAAACATACACCTCTTTCAGGGTTGGAGGGAAAACTACCTGTTGGATTTAGTAAGGGATAACATGTCTATGTACTATAAGGGATTTTCTACCCTAATTTCCCATGAGATGCAACTCCACCATATTTTACCTTTCTTTCATTCATTTATTCATTCAAAAACATGCACTGGGTACCAGGCACTAAGACACTGGAGACAGCAAGGAACCAGACATAATGCCCACTGTCATGGAATTTACATAGTGGAATCAGGAGAAAGACAATAAGCAAATAGGTAAAATAAGTGGCCAGTCAGAAAGTGATAAATGCTTTGGATAAAAATAAAATTGAGAAGTGGATAGGAAGCAGTCATGAATTTCCTAGGGCTGGTTTTGAGCCACACTTGAGAAAAGGCCTTTCGTCTTTCAGAAGCCCTCATGCGATTTCTACTCCTTTACATTATGTTAAGTGCTTAAGGAGTTTAAGCAATTCGTTTTGGGTTTTATTTAGATATTGCACAAAGCAAAAGCTATTATCAGAAGATTTTAATCAAAGAGAGAAAAGGTTAATTATCAAAGTGGTAGATATTCTTTCAAAAGCCCAGAAAGGCAGTTCATTGCCCAGCCACAGTGTAGTAGAAAGACCATGGAATTCATGGCCAAGCAAAACTGGTCTTGAATTTTGATTCAGCCACACCAGCTCTATGTAACCTTAGGAACATTATTTTAATCACCCTGAGCTTTACTTTTTCTTTACTTGTACTATGGGTATAATAATTTATTTCATACTTAAAGGGGTTATTGTGAAGACTAAATATGATAATTAATGAAAAACTTCCAGCACTCAATGTTGCTTCTCATGCTACAGTCAATGTGATGCATCACACCCTCCCTTTCATCTTCTGCAATGGACTGACCAAGACTGAGTTAGAAAGAGAAGTGATTATGAAGGTTAAGAATTAACTGCGACAGAAGGACTGAAGGGCTCAGAAAAATGGGATGCCTCTACATATTTCCAGATGTAGGACAAAATCAGAGGTGACAATCTGGAATTATGTCCTCTCTGCATTCTTGCAGAGCAAAGGAAAACACAAGTGAGTTATGGTGCCATTGGGGCTAAGCCTTTCATAACGTATCTCATACTTTGTATGGTACTAAGACCCCAAACTGAGAAGTGAATGAGTATTATTTATAAGCTAGAACTGCTGTGGGTGCTGAGAGGATCTGTTCCAACCCAAAAGATGTAAAAAGACATTTCCATTAAGTTTTTATTTCTAAAACAGAAGCACATAAGGAACAGGCAAGTTGAGTTTCAAGGGCTATAAAAAGAATTTTGATTATTTTCTTTTAAGGAAAAACTAATGTTTCTCATTTCTTTTTTTATTGAAGTATAGTTGACATGTTCCTTATTTCTTATAGTTTTAGGAATTTTTTTTAATTAGTTAAATGCACTCAAGTATTCAAACACTGAAGTGAGTTCAGGCCAAAGCCATGATGTAAAGAATCACAGCTTCAGTTAAACTACTGAACGGAGGAATATGAGGCCAGGTGCTCACAAAAGGCCCTGCCTAATCCTTCCAAGGGTAAGGAGGGGAAGGGGCAGTATATTTGCAATAGAGAAAATGGAAATGATTTGGGGAATATAAAAAACACACAGACCCTAGTTAGAAAAGGATTGCTTGTTGACAAGTATGGTCATCAACCATCCAGGTTTACCTAACCTCTGAAGTTCTTTGCCCTGTTGCCAGAACCCTTGCATGTGGTTCTCTTTCCAACTAGACCACAAGCTCATGAGTCTAACTGGGGTTCATGCCTCTGAATCTCGATTGCTCAGTCACATTGGCCCAGAAAAGTCAAGGTAACCGAGAGATTTCCTATGAAGGCAGCACTTTCCATGCCAAAATTGGACAGCCCCAGGCAAACTGAGATGAGTGGTCACTCTATGACAGGTCTCTGTGATCATATTTGGAGGGTGAGGATGTGACAGGGTGGTAGGAGCAGAGCAAGCAGATGCTGAGAAAAGGAGACAGGCCTTAATTTAAGTTTCAATGGGTGGGAATTTTATTTTTACAGGGTATTCTTGACCATGGTGCTTTCTGTTTTTTATTAAGATATAATTAACATACCATAAAATTTACCATTTTTTTAAATAAAATTTACCATTTAAAGCACACCATTGAATGGCTTTTAGTAACTCAATGATTATGCAACCATGACCACTATCTAATTCCAGAACTTTATCATCAGCTCAAAAAGAAACAGTATATCCATTACAAATCACTTCCCATTCCCCTCTGCCTCATCCCCTAGCATTTTAAAAGAAGGTGATTAGAATTTTCTGCATTTAGGAGAAAATAGTAAGTAATAAGGCACATATAGAACCCAGAGTATGTTGGGGCTTAAGGAACATTTTGGTGTGTCTGACATAGCCACAGTGTGAAAGGAAAAATCAACCTGAATCCTTTAACGGACAATCTCTTTATTCTATTTCCCAAAATCCACTGTTGGTTAGGAAGTAACCTAGTGGGAACTGGTAACTGATGTTATGAAAAGCTTGAAGAAACTATAGTCTTGGTTATGTAATCAGTTTTTCTTAGTTCTTCTTTAGATCTCAATATTTTCCAGGACTTTATCATCATTCTCTCTCATTTCATTTCCTTAGAAATAACTTGAAATTAGAAATTAGAATGGTTGTGTTTGTAACCTTATTTTATGTGGCCTCTTTTTAAATTAGTTAAGGAGTATGCATTTTGTTCACCTTTTCATTAGAAATTATTACTCATCATTTAAAAAAAATAAATGGAAATATTTTACTCTAAACAAAAGCTATTAGAAAACTGTTTAATCAGTTGTGTTTCCCTCCACATCAATGTCTGGTGTCTATTTGTTCTTGGCTTGGAAAAGCAGTAGTTTAAATTTGAATCGGCCTTAACTAAATTTTACTGAATATTACCAAACCTTGTCATTGGCCATGTTTGCTTGCTGTTCCACGGGGATAGATGGAAACTTTCTGGATTTCTGGACTCTGGCCGTCACACAGAAACATAAACAGAAGAAAGTTATCTAGTACATTGGACAGTTTAACTGTTATCATCAACTGTTGGCTTCAAAAGCAAGACACTATTGTCGAGACCATAAATTCAAACTTGGTTACCTTGAGTACAAGATAGTACCATCAACCACCCATTGGCAGGAGTTTCAATTGTTAATTACAGCTAGCAGGAATAAATTTTCATCTATTTATGTGAAATGCATTTTCACATCCTTATGTTCTCATTAGATCCTGCTTGTGACTCATAGCACACATGTGAAAGACATCTGACCTGTGTTGGTTGGAAGAGCTAAGGCATTTGGACTATACGTGGGTTGAATATGTGATCTCATCCATTTTAGAACCAGTTCTAAAGAAATGAGCTAATCAGGCACAAACTAAACTGGCAAGAAATACAACATGGGCCTTGGTCTAGGATAGTAATTTTTTTTTAAAGATTTTTTAATTTTTTATTAGAGAGAGAATACAAGCAGGGGGAGTGGCAAGCAGAGGGAGAGGGAGAAGCAGCCTCCCTGCTCAGCAGGGAGCCCGATGTAGGGTTCAATCCCAAAACCCTGGGATCATGACCTGAGCCGAAGGCAGACGCTTAACGGTCTGAGCCACCCAGGTGCCCCTAGGATAGTAATTTTTACCCTGAGATTCATAACCCCCTCAATGATTTAGGGGTCTACTGCCAGACTTTAGGAAATCTGTGAACATACTAAACTAGTACACAAAACATTGTACTTTTTTTTTTTTTTTGAGAAAGAAGTCACAGCTTCTTACCAGATTCCCAAAGTGGTCCATTATCCAAAATAAGTTAAAAAATGATTTCTCTTCAGTGGGCAGAAGACATGAACAGACATTACTCCAAAAAAGACATACAGATGGCCAAAAGACACATGAAAAGATGCTCAGTATCACTCATCATGGGAAATGCAAATCAAAACCACAATAAGCTATCACCTCACACCTGTTGGAATGGCTAAACTCAAAAACACAAGAAACAAGTGTTAGCAAGGATGTGGAGAAAAAGGGTTCCATGGATGGATCTAGAGAGTATAATGCTAAGTGAAATAAGTCAGTCAGAGAAAGACAAATACCATATGATTTCACTCATATGTGGAATTTAAGAAATAAAACAAACAAAAAAAGAGAAAAACGCAAAAACAAACTCCTTAACCACAGAGAACAAACTGATGGTTCCCAGAGGGGAGCTGGGTAGGCGGTGGGTGAAATAGGTGAAGGGGATGAAGAGCACACTTACCATAATGAGCCTTGAATAATGTACAGAATTGGTGAATCACTATATTGTGCACTTGAAACTATTATAATACTGTATGTTAACTATACTGGAATTGAAATTAAAGAAATGATTGCTTTTAAAGAGTATAAATAACATAGTTGATTCTCTTTTCTACCAAACTATCTGCCTCCATAAATAAAGCATGTATTTCGCCTGCTCAGAATTACGTCCCAAGTCTGGTTCGGTGATAAGTAAATTTCTGTGTTTGTAGATTTACATAAAAGTGTCTATTTCGATCTTTATTGTACCTACATTGTATCAGAATTTGGCCAGAGAAGCAGAAAAACTGTGAGTGATTTGGAATAAGGGGTTTATTATGGGGGTTAGATTTTTCAATTAATTATGGAAACTGGGGAGAAGTTTATATAAAGTTATTGCTTCTGTGTCTGGTGTTAAGTCTGAAGTTGCCAGGCTGGTAGGTGTGAAGAACATCTAGATGCATAAAAGTATAAAAGAGCTTTAAGCAACTAGAATCTGCATCTGTCTCAAGTTCCCTTCACCCTTGATAATGCAGGTGACTGCAGGTGAAGCTGGCATACTTCACCACATATACAAATCGCACAGAAGTTAAAGAAGGAAATTCAACAGGAAACCCAGTGCTCTGGAGAAGCTCAGAAGAAGATGTTGTGGGAGCTGGAGGACTTGAAGGCACAGATGTTGCTCCAAATCAACAAAGGGAGCCAGCATATCAGTGACAATCCTACAACTTGTGGCAGCTCCTCAAACCCTACACTGACCTTTAGGATACAGAAATGACTGCTGTTTTGCATCCACCCTCCAAATCCCATAGCGTTTTTCTCTGTGGACAACCCTAATCCAAAGAGAAGGGAATTCTGGTAAAGGTAGTTCCAACTAGGCTTAGTCGACATAGTCCAAGGTTATGACATACACACGACTTGACTCAATACAGACATGGGGGGAGAAATGCTTTTACTTCTCATAACCATAAAATGAAGGTGACAATTTACTCATAATCTATTCCCTTGAGTTACTGTAAACTATGAGTTGCTTATATTGGCAGATTTATTTATTTGAACTTTTTGAAGTTGTAACTAATGTCTCATTAAGCAAAAAAGGCCACTGTGGAACCCCCAAGTACAGCCTATAAATATGGAAGAATGAGACAAAGCCTGTATCTAAGATGAATAAGTGATTAGTATCTATGATAAAGCTATCCAGGAAATCAACAAAAGAGAACTATAAACATAACGGACAGGTGGATAGAGGATGTTAAATGGCAATCCACAGAAAGAAAAAGCAAAATGGTTAATGCATGAGTATGAGGGAATGCTCAAATACACTGTATATGTAATTGGAGGAATACAAATTAAAACAATAAGATACTACTTTTACCTTATGGATTAACAAATATTAGAATGCCATATTTGGTGAGGATGAAGCACAAACACTCACACACTGCTGGTGGGGGGCAAGACAGGTACAAACAGACTGAGAAGTTTCCTGGGGGTACTAACTTGAGTCAAGATTGCTGACCTAGCAATGATACTCCAGGGTTCATATCAAAAAAAGCCATAATCACTAGATTATCCATCATTGTGTTTACTCAAGTTAGATAGCTGAAGGCAATATATGAGCCCATATGTAGGTAAATAAGTATGAAAAATATAGTGGGCATATACTGCAGAATGCTAACAGAAGCAAATAACTACATGTATCCTCTGTAACATGGATAGCTATTAAAAAGCCAGTGTTTAATGAGAAAAATAAAAATACTGAATTTTATGTAAATTATAATGTTTATAAGCAAAAACATACTAAACTGTAATAATAAATTTACTTACTTACCTATTACTTATGAGAGAGACAGAGCACGCATGCATGCGTGCAGGAGCATGGGGAGGGGGAGGGGAGGCAGAAGGAGAGGGGGAGAGAGAATCTTAAGCAGGCTCCATGCTCAGTGTGGAGCCCGACATGGGGCTCGATCTCACCACCCTGAGATCATGATCTGAGCTGAAATCAAGAGTCAGATGCTTAACTGACTGAGCCACCCAGAAGCCCCTGTAATAACAATTTTAAAAGGACACATAAAAACTCAAAAGTAGAAATCAAACAGAGTCAAAGGCTATAGAGGGAGGAAAATGGAAGTGAAGAATGAAACTAAAAGTGAATCAACTGGGGCACCTGGGTGGTCAGTCGGTTAGATGTCTGCCTCTGGCTCAGGTCATGATCCCAGGGTCCCTGCCCATGATCCCATTGGGCTCCCTGCTCAGTGGGGTGCCTGCTTCTCCCTCTCCCTCAGCCTGCTGCTCCCCCTGCTTGTGCTCTCTCTCTCTGTCAAATAAATAAATAAAATCTTTAAAAAATAAAAGTGAATCAGCCAATCAACAAGGCAGGAGCTCTGCAAAGATAGGAGACAATACTGTGCCGTGGAATAATTTAACTCTCTGCCCTTATGGACTGTGAAATAACTATATACAAACATTTGTAAATGAGCCAGTAAATAAAAGGAGCCAAAAATGTTTTTTAGACTATCTAAGGATATAGAGAATTTTATCTGCTGCAACTCTTTCTCTCAGCTCCAGTAAGTCCTTTACCAAACCACAGAACTCGAGATTTTCTGGTATCATGGTTACTCAGCTACAAAGACAAATTGAGTTTCCAGGTAAGAGAGATACTGGTTAGATTCCAAAACAGGCAGTTTGGAAAATGAAGCATATAGTTTCAATTTTAAAAAGAAAAGTTAAAGTAGCATTGATATAGAAAATATTAATGCTTTATAATCATAATTTTAATATCTTATGCTTTATAATTTAAAAATCATGGTGTAAAACGGAATGTAAGAAACCCCTAGGAAAGAGAAAATAAGAGAGCAAAGGTGAGAAAAATGGAAACATCACCTTGGCATCGTTCCTTTTAAAACAAAAAAAAGCTTTTCTGCTGAGTGGGCCAAATATGACGAAATTTCCTGTTTCATTTCCTACAGAACAACTCCATTGTGAGGTATCTGAGCTGCTTCACAGAGTGGAGTTACCATAGGATTTTGTAACCTATGACACTGTTGGCCCTCTAAAGATCTTTACTGTACTGAAAATATTGTAATGGGAAAGGTAGATAATTGGGTGAGATCTTAGATCATACTTTTATGACATACATCATTTGAATGACATTGTGTCAAACATTATTTATATACTAACTTTTCAAATGTTAATTGAACATCTGCAATATGTCACCTACTCAACCAGACCTCAGATTTTATAAAAAATTGACATGGTGGTTAGAATAATGGCCACCTCTCCCAACCCCCATCCCCATGCCCACTGCCCCCTTCCCCTGCCAAAGATGTCCACACCCTAATCCCTGGACTCTAAATATGTTACCTTACCTGGCAAAGGAACTTTGAAGATGTGATTAAATTGAGGATTTTAAAATGGAAGATTATCCTGGATTACCTAAGTGGTTCCAATGTAATTACAGGGTACTTACAAGGGGAGGAAGGGGCAGGACAATCAGAGACAGAGAAAGAGATATGATAACAAAAACAGGTCAGTTCTGACAGACAAATGTGAAGATACTGTTGGATTTGAAGACTGAAAAGACCATGAGCAAGGAATTTAGGCAACCTGTAGAAGCTGTGGCCAATGTAAGGAAATGGATTCTTCCCTAAAGTCTCCAAAAGGAATGCAGCAGAGCCAATACTTTGATTTTAGCCAAATGAGACCCATTTCTGAATTCTGAATTAGTTTTGTTGATTGCTTCCTTTGCTGTGCAGAAGCTTTTTATCTTGATGAAGTCCCAACAGTTCATTTTTGCTTTTGTTTCCCTTAACTCCAGAGACATATCTTTTTTAAAAAAATTTATTTATTTGATGGGGGGGGTGGGGAGGGAGAGAGAGCACAAGCAGGGGGAGTGGGAGAGGGAAAAGCAGGCTCCCTGCTCAGCAGGGAGCCTAATGCTGGGCTCCATCTCAGGACCCTGGGATCATGACCTGAGCTGAAGGCAGACATTTAAACAACTGAGCCACCCAGGTGCCCCCAGAGACATATCTAGTAAGAAGTTGCTATGACCAATGTCAAAGAGGTTACAACCTGTGTTCTCCTCTAGGATTTTGATGTTTTCCTGTCTCACATTTAAGTCATTCATCCATTTTGAATTTATTTTTGTGTATGGTATAAGAAAGTGGCCCAGTTTCATTCTTTTTCATGTTGCTGTCCAATTTTTCCAACACAATTTGTTGAAGAGATTGTCTTTTTTCCATTGGGTATTCTGTCACTGCTTTGTCGAAGATTAGTTGACCATATTAATTGTGGGTCCATTTCTGGGTTTTCTATTCTGTTCCAATGTTCTATATGTCTGTCTTTGTGCCAGTACCATACTGTCTTGATCTATACTATACTCCTAGACTATAGCTTTGTAAAAGTCTGGAATTGTGATGCCTCCAGCTTTGCTTTTCTTTTTCAAGGTGCTTTGACTATTTGGGGTCTTCACTCAATTCAATTTTTTACCAAAAAAGGTTTCTTGGAGAGTTCTAAAATAAAGATAAAATTACTCTTTTTCCCCCAAACTAAAAGGCAACCTTCAGAATGGAAGAAGATATCTGCAAATGACATATCTGATAAGGGGTTAGTATTCAAAATCTATAAAGAACTTATCAAACTCAACACCCAAAAACCAAAAAATCCAGTCAAGAAATGGGCAGAAGACATGAAGAGACATTTTTCCAAAGAAGACATGCAGATGGCTAACAGACACATGAAAAGTGATCAACATCACTCAGCATCAGAGAAATACAAACCAAAACTACAATGAGATATCACCTCACACCTGTCATTATGGCTAAAAGTAACAACATGGAAACAACAGATATTGACAAGGACAGAAAGGGGAACCCTCTCACACTGTTGGTGGGAATGCAAATGGTATGGCCACTCTGGAAAACAGTACGGAGTTTCCTCAGAAAGTTAAAAATAGAACTACCCTATAATCCAGCAAGTGCGCTAGTAGGTATTTACTCAAAGGATACAAAAATACTGATTTGAAGGGACACACACACCCTGATGTTTATAGCAGTATTATCAACAATAGCCAACTTATGGAAAGAGCCCAAAAGCCCATCACTGATGAATGGATAAAGAAGATGTGGTATGGGGTGCCTGGGTGGCTCAGTTGGTTAAGCGACTGCCTTCAGCTCAGGTCATGATCCTGGAGTCCCGGGATCAAGTCCCACATCGGGCTCCCTGCTCAGCAGGGGGTCTGCTTCTCCCTCTGCCCTCTTCCCTCTCGTGCTCTCTGTCTCTCATTCTCTCTCTCTCAAATAAATAAATAAAATCTTTAAAAAAAAAAAAGATGTGGTATGTATATATATATATATATACATATATATATATGCGTGCATGCATGTGTGTGTGTATACACATATACATACATACATAATGGAATATTACTCAGCTATGAAAAGAATGAAATCTTGCCATTTGCAACAACGTGGATGGAGCTAGAGTGTATTATGCTAAATGAAAAGGTCAGCCAGAGAAAGACAGATACCATATGATTTCACTCATATGTGCATTTTAAGAATGAAACAGATGAACATGGAGGAAAAAAAGAGAGAGAGGCAAACCATAAAATACACTCTTAACCAGGGAAATCAAAATGAGGGTTGCTGGAGGGGAGGCAGGCGGGGGATGGGCTAAATGGGTGATAGGGATGAAGGAGGGCACTTTTGATGAGCACTGTGTGTTGTATGTAAGTGATAAGTCACTAACTTCTACTCCTGAAACTAATAACATTACACTATATGTTAACTAACTAGAATTTGAATAAAAAACTTGAAACTATAAAAAAAAGAGAAAAGAATGTAATGACACGGTATCAGAAAGAACACTGCCACAGTGGGAGATTCGTTTCTCTTAAACGGCTTCTTATGATGTCTTCCCAGAGGACCCAGTCTTGTTCGCCTGTGTCATTTCAGCACCCAGTATATCCCTTCACTAGGGACAATAATGGCCATTGTGATTTTATTGCTACCCTGGTGACTAATTATTTTCCCTTAAAACTTTTTGATTCACCCGAGTATTAAGAGGACTGATGGCTTGGATAGCAGTTCAGAGGACCAGGAGTTGTGTTGTTGTTTTCAAGTTTTTAAGGAGTTTTGCATTAGTTAGAATTAGTTGCATTAGTTGGAACTTCCAATCTGTATGCAGAGGAATATCTTTATGCTGCTGTACTTGGATTTGGCCTTAATTTTTAAAATCAACAAAGAAAGCATCTCTCTCTCGTGGCTGAAAAATCAGTACCATTAATATCAAACAGAGGTTCTCTTTGTGTCTGGCTAGCTGGTATCACTTACTAAGAATGAAGGGGGGGAAATCGGAGGGGGAGACGAACCCTGAGAGACGATGGACTCTGAGAAACAAACTGAGGGTTCTAGAGGGGAGGGGGGTGGGAGGATGGGTTAGCCTGGTGGTGGGTATTGAGGAGGGCACGTTCTGCATGGAGCACTGGGTGTTATGCACAAACAATGAATCATGGAACACTACATCAAAAACTAATGATGTAATGTATGGTGATGAACATAACAATAAAAAAATTTTTTAAAAAAGAAGAAAAAGCATAATATTATAGTACAGATGATCTAGGTAGAGGCATTTTACTTTACATGTTAAATGAGAAAAAATATAAGGAGAAATATTTTATACAAATATTGTAAAATATCTTAGAACCAGTAAACCACTCAGTCTTACCCTGTACTCCACAATGATGACTCTCAAAGGCATCTGATGTTTTATAAAAAATAAATACTGCAATTCTCAAATAACATCTAGGAGTTGCTAAAATTGAATAAATTTCCTGCTTGTCATACCCAATCAGAGGATCTGTCTGATAGAAAAACCTACACATTTTGAAGAACTACAGTCACTTTCAGCCTGGCAAGATGTTCACACTTAGACAGAATTGAGACCAAGATAAGGAGAGCTGGATTTCCCATCCCAAACTCATCCCCATGGCATATAGATTAAGTAGGCTGGCTTAATATATTGTGGGATTTAACTTATTATTCCCTCTGTGTGTTTTTTCCTCTTAAGTTAATTTCACTTAAACACCCTGTGATGTAACTGCATTTCTGATTGTCAAAATAAATCATTTTATGCACCTTATTCAAGACATAGAGGTAACCCCCTTTTACACGTGCACCAGGATCTCCTTTGAAAACAGTATGTGGTGTGGGGGGGGGGGGGGTGGGCGCGGTCCTGGGTGGCTCAGTCAGTTAAGTGTCTGACTCTTGATTTCGGCTCAGGTCATGATCTCAGAGTCCGGAGATGGAGCCCTGAATTCGCTCTTCGCTGAGCGTGAAGCCTGCTTAGGATTCTCTCGCTCCCTCTGCCCCTCCCCCACCCCTAGCTTGTGTGAGTGGGCACACACACATGCTCTCTCTCTCTCTCACAAAAATAAAGAAAATAGTATGTATAAGGCATTTGCCTGAAAATTTAGGGTATTCTTCAAGATTCTACTAGATCTTCAGAAGGTGAGCATGGTCAAGGCAGATCAATGTAGACACCTTGAACTGTAGTGGCCTTGTACTGTCTTGTAATGCTAAGTCCTTTTAGGTCATTGACTGTGGGGTAAATTCAATTTGCATTACAAATAACATATTTCACCTTTCATTGCAAAAAAGTAGTTGTTCTGTGAAATCACAAAATCATGTCTTTATTTCTATTTTGTCATTTCTACATCTCTACCTCTTAGAAAAGAAAGGGGAAGTATATAAGTAGGCTTACGAAGCATTTCCCTGATAAAGTTGGCACAGAAATGTTAAAGCAACTTTGCACTATTTGTAATACTGGTTGTTCAGTATTTGAACAAACTTGTTTTTCAAAAACTGTCTTATTTTTTAACCTTTTCACTTTATAAAGTTCTCAAGGCCAAGGCCATGGGCCTTGCCTCTGTCCTATAATGTGAAAGCACTATCCATTGCCTTTGCCAATCAAGGGGGGTACCTTCCTTTCCAAAGAACACCCTGTGTTTGATTTCTTATATTTATTTCTAAGGATAAAGACTATTCTCTAAAATAGAGGTCTATAATGATTAAAAGGTTAAATGAAGAATGAATGAAATTTCTTCCCTTATGAGATTAGTAAGAGTGTCAGCAAGAATGAAGAACTTCTATGCCCAGAAGTCCAAAAGAGAGTGTGGAAGAACGAATAGATATTAAGAGCACAGGACTCAAATTAAGGTAGAAATAATATACCCAGCTACTTCTTTTATAAAGTGAAATGATAAGCTGTACCTTTTGTTATTGTTGTTCCCTCAGCACTGCATTTCTGGAATGTTTTATTTAAGAGCTGTTTTACTGGGGACTGGCACAGTAGGAACTGATTTATGATTGTGATAGTGGAACATATTTGTCATTGGTAAAAGTAATGTCATTACAAGCAATGGGCTAACTTGAATTGCTACGTAAGCACTTTTCATTTATATGTGGTGAAGCTTGTATTTTCTTTACAGACTTCTTGCGTTTTGAAATGCATGAGCTAAAACTGTAAAGGTATTAGTAATTAAAGGTAAAATGCAAATAAATGCAATCAAAGCCTATTTAGGACTTTTTATAAATCAGAATAATTTTTACAGAAAAAATAATACTGTGACTTTTGAAAGCACCTATCATCACAAGTCATAAAATGATAAAAGAGGATTGACTCAGAATTGCAGTAAGTTTATAGTCACACAGATTCAATTCAGTCCTTTACTAACTTTCGTCCTCATTTTAATGTTCTCCAAATTAGTTTTCATATGTAACAAAGATGTTTGCATGTTAGTGATATCTAAGGAAGACAAATGCACTTAAGTTTGTGAAATTAGTGTTATACTTGCTATTGTTTGGAAATATTAAAATGTAAACTTCTGGGGCACCTGGGTGGCGCAGTTGGTTAAGCAACTGCCTTCGGCTCAGGTCATGATCCTGGAGTCCCCGGATCGAGTACCGCATTGGGCTCCCCGCTCAGCAGGGAGTCTGCTTCTCCCTCTGACCCTCCCCCCTCTCATGCTCTCTCTCTATCTCATTCTGTCTCAAATAAACAAATAAAATCTTTAAAAAAAAATGTAAACTATTTTTAGTGTTGTAAAAACCATAAATCACATTACTGCAGATTAAAATCTCAAGTCTATTTCTCTTTAAAGTACTTAGGTACTTCAGAAGACTACCATGGAGCTTAAATTTTTGTCCCCAAATCGCATGGGAGTTAGGAAAAGCATATTTTGGAATCAATCCACCAAGTACCATTTTTTTATAGTAGTAATGCTGCAAAGAGATAAAATGCTGACAGAGAATTCTAAGAAAATCTCCAAATCAGATCAAATTGAGACATGCTATCACTGGAAAACAAACAGAATTCTTAAGCGTAAAGTAAGGGAATTTTTTCTTTAGAGATCTAATAATCTAGCAACATTTCAATCTGGAGTTTTGTAGATGGTGCAATTGTTTCCTATCTGTTTAAAACAGAAGTTCTTGTTCAAAAAATTCTTCACTTTCAGTGTCATTTCTGACAACACATGAACGTTGTTTTTGTTTTTATTTTTTGGTTTGTTTGTTTGTTTTTCCCATGACAGGTTTCCAAATCCCTAGGCTCTTGAGTATTGCCACACATTTCTTTACCATAGAAGAGGTAAACAGGCTCAATATCACAGTTGCTAGAATCTTTGTTTTATATACCTTATCTCAATTATATACCCTTTATTACAATTGTGTCCATCTGTTAGCTAGTGCAGTAAACTCCTCTAAGGGCCTCCCTCAGACAATGGATTCCTAAGTAAACTTGATAATTTCAGGACTCTTGGAAGCGAAGACCTCCTATGAAGATCTAGAGTCGCAGACACTGATAAGGTTGTAAGTAATGTACAAGAATTATTCTATATGTGTTAGTACTGTACAAGATTCAAATCAGTTGAGCACACTTCTTCAAGTCATTTCATATGCAACTCTTGACTTTACAGGTCAACTCCTATTTCCTTTTCAGGAAAGTTGCTTTTTGAATTTTCCCATCTCTGATCAAGGATTTTCAATCAATATTAAGTTTAATGTAGTCATGTCTCAGTCCTTATCATACTGACAATTTTTAGGCAAAGCTTCATTGCCTTTCTTTGTGCCTATTCCTCTGAACAGAAATTAGAATAGCTTGATGGTAAACAAAAATCCCTTTAAGGTTTGGTAATTCATATCACAATAATATTGACAGAATAAACAGAATGGTACACACTTTTTTAAGAATTATTCATATTATGTTCTCTTCTGTTTAATGTTTACCCCTCTTATTCCACAATTACAAAAACAATATTCTGGATGGGTTTGATTTTGTTTGTAATAATTTTTAAATAATTTACTGGTATTTGGAGAAAAGAGCAGTTTCTGGTATATTTCAAAAAAAAAAAAAAAGAAGGAAAACCTCAAGATCAGCCTCAGTAGTATCATCACAATATTTCAGAAGGAAAAGAAATGCCTAATGACTTAACTGTCTGAAATGTGCTTTTAATGTGAAATAAAATGCATAATTAGTGCAAATGATAAGGCATGCCATTTTTCTTAGGAAAAAGACACCTTCCTTTGAGGGATGAGGTATTTCTTTTATTCTGTTTATATTCAAACACTAAATAAGGACAACATTTTTATCACAGGTGTGTGTGAATTTGCATAAACTGTGGGATGAAATACCAAAATCATTTTAATAAAATGAGAAGTAGGATATACTAGAATTAAGGGTGAGTAGATAATTATCATGTTCACCATATCTTTGATGCCATAAAGCAAACCACTATGTTTAGACATACATCTGTTTCAAATAACACAAAATAGTGCAATTGCTAAAAATATTCCCTGAGAGTACACCCAACTCTGAAGAACAGAACTGTTGCTTAGATTCTCAATGCAGCCCTCTATCTCAGGTGTTTGGATCTGCCATTCTGACTTTAAAAAACAAACAAACAAACAAAAAAAAAAAACCTTTTAAACCTAATATATCTTTGTTTTTCTTAAAATTAACTTACTCCCACTGGAAAAACAAACTTTTTGTCTTCACGCTTCCCAAAGCATGATAATTAATGGGTTGTTGCTATTACATCATCATCATCATTATTATTACTTCCCCTACAAAAAAAGGGAAAAACCCATTACATTTCCAATTGTTTTTATTTCTACCTTAAAGATAGCCCCTATTATGATTCTCTGCTTTAAATGTCCATCAGAAACTTCCCTATGGTTTCTATATGAAGAATGCAGAGGAGTAAGATTATGCCAAATTCCAAATTCACATCTGTGATCAGAGTCATTTTGGGGTCATCGCCATCTTCATTAACCTGGCAAAGTGTTAACTAATTATTCATATATAAACTTGGCCTTCTTTTCATTCTCAAAGGTCTGCTTGGGGCATGTGCCTTTACTATTTTCTGTATTTCTCAAGGTAATTGGATACTGTGTCATTGTTTTTCAAGTGGATACAGGAAAGTTAGTGGAATTCTCACCTTTGTTTACAAATGAAATAAACCTACCACTATCTCAAGAAACTTACTTTGAAACTAGTCTTTTTAAGTTTCCCCAAATTCTTTTTAAGATATCAAGTTTAGGGGTGCCTGGGTGGCTCAGTCATTAAGCATCTGGCTTCGGCTCAGGTCATGATCCCAGGGTCCTGGGATCGAGCCCCGCATCAGGCTCTCTGCTCCGCGGGAAGCCTGTTTCTCTTTTTTCTACTCCCCCTGCTTGTGTTCCCTCTCTCGCTGGGTCTCTGTCAAATAAATAAATAAAATCTTTAAAAAAAAAAGATATCAAGCTTAAACAAGCAATAAAGAAGGAATAAACCAACATGTAGACAAAAAGTTCATCCTTGGATAAAAGTAAAGATAGTTTGTCATTCTTCCATTAATTCATTCTTCCATGTGACTTTTCATAGTTGCCATATTCTCTTTTCAAATGACATTCCTCCCCATTTTCCAAGCATTTTGATGAGTTGCAACTCTTTAAGTTACGCAAAAGTATCTTTATGTCTATTAGGTCACACCTATGTCTGTAGCATAGAGAAGGTTAGGGGTACAGAACAAAAGCCCTGCTCTTATATGCTCTTGTAAAAAATACTAATCTAACTTATATAAATTTGATGTAGCTATATAAAGGACATATAAAACAAGAGCTATATTGTTACTGTTAAATACTGACTGAATTCAAATCAATAGTTATAAAATATGTAATATTTCATACAATGAACAGCTCTGTACCCACATTTTTTTTTAAGATTTATTCACTTATTTTAGAGAGAGAGCATGCACGGGGGGTGGGGGAGTAGCAGAGGGAGAGAAGAGAGAATCCCAAGGACTCCCCACTGAGTACAGAGCCTGACACGGGGCTTGATCCCAGGACCCTGAGATCATGACCTGAGCCGAAATCAAGAGTCCGCTGCTTAAATGACTGTGTCACCCAGGCACCCCCCTCCACAACACTTCTTTAAATAAAAGGTGTTGCCTTCATCTTTTAAGAGCTCTACATATCTCCTCACCATCCACTTCCCTCCTTGCTCAGATGTTACCACTATCCTAAATTAACTTTATCACTCCCTTACTTTTAAAAAGTTTTGCCACATTTTTTGAATCCCTAAACAAGATATTATTTTTGAATGTTTTTGTGTATGATACAAATTTTTTACTATGTTTTCTGCAACTTATTCTTTCAGTATTTTGTTTCTCAGAGTTATCCACATTGTTAAAAAACAAAACTGTAGCTTATTATTTTCATGACAATATCGTATTCTATTGTACATATAAACAATTTTTGTGTCCATTTCAGAACTTATGAGTTTTTCAATTGTTCCCAGCTCTCTTATGATTATAAATCGTGCTATTATGAACATTCTAGCACAGATTCCTAATGCTCATATGCCATGACTCAAAACTATTTCATGTTACAAAGCACTTGGGTAGTTCATAGAAGCCTCTCATGCTGTTTTTATAACGATGTTATAAAGGATTAAACATTTTACACATTTAAATAAGTAAAATATGTGGAGTTAAAACCAACTGTTTGAAAATACAATTAAAACATTTTTTAAATAAGTGTTAAAGTAATAAATGTTCTTTAATCTCATTTGAAAAAATATAACAGTTGTATAATTACTGCTAAAATTTCAAAGAAATGGTTAACATAAATTATATTTGGGAATATCATAATAACCATAATGTGGTATGATTATATCTATAATTTCTGTGGTGATAAATCCTAGGTATTGCTAATACTACTGGTAGATCGTTCCCTTTGTTCATAATTGAAGGAAATGCTAACTTTCAGTTAAAAGTTAATGAAAATAGGGCGCCTGGGTGGCTCAGTTGGTTAAGCGACTGCCTTCGGCTCAGGTCATGATCCTGGAGTCCCGGGATCAAGTCCCACATCGGGCTCCCTGCTCGGCGGGGAGTCTGCTTCTCCCTCTGACCCTCCTCCCTCTCATGCTCTCTGTCTCTCATTCTCTCTCTCTCAAATAAATAAATCTTTAAAAAAAAAAAAAGAAAAAAAAGTTAATGAAAATAAAGACAAAATATTTTTCCCATCTAAGGCATAGACTCTCTGAAATCTATTCACATACCTTCTGAGGGTCCATGGACCTCAGTCAAAAACCTCTGATCTGAAAAAAACTTAACTAAATGATTCCAAATTATTTACCAAAATTATTTTCTCAATTTATACTCACAATTACTATATAATAAGAGTTTTCATTGTTTCACATCTTTTCAACACTTGATATTGTCAGACTTAAAATTGTTGTCCTTGTTGAAGTAAAATGGCATCTGGCGATGGCTTTAATTTACATTTCTGTGATTTTTATGACATTGGAAATCTTACTACATGTTTATTAACCACTTGTGTTTCTACTTCTGTGAAATAACTGTTCATGTTTTTGTTCATATGTCTTGTTGAGCTGTGGGAGCTCTTTACATTCTCTGGAAAAAAAATTGTGTTGTTAATACTTCTTGAAAAAGTTTGTCTTCAATTTTGTGGTACCCTTTGATAAATAAAAGTTGCTCTAATCAAAATTATTAATCTTATAACATTCCTATTTTTAGTCTTAAAATCTCTATCCTGATTTATTTATTTATTTATTTATTTATTTTGAGAGACAGAGAGAGAGAGCGTGCGAGTGGAATGGGGGCGACAGAGGGAGAGGGAGAGAGAGAATCTTAAGCAGATTCCATGCTGAGTGCAAAGACCCACACAGGGCTTGGTCTGTGAGATGACCCTGAGATCGTTACCTGAGCTGAAATCAAGAGACAGATGCTTAACTGGCTGAGCCATCCAGGCACCTCTATCCCAACTTTAAAGACCTAAGTTTTGTGTTGTCTTCTATAGGTCTTTTACTTCAAATTTAAGCCTTTAATAATCAATGATATGCTTGAGACAGCTTGCACAGGCTTACAAGAACCAATTAATTCATTTTTAGAAATTTGGGTAGCTGGAAGCCATCACATGGACAGGATGAAATTGGCCATGTTGGTAATACGTACAATGCAGAAACTTGCAAACGCTAAAAATCAGAGTTTTTTCATTTGTTTATTTGGTGTTTCTTTCAGAGAGGACATCTGGTTTTTATTTTTTTTTATTTTTTTTTTTTTAAAGATTTTATTCATTTATTTGAGAGAGAAAGAGCACACATGAGAGGGGGGAGGGTCAGAGGGAGAAGCAGACTCCCCGCCGAGCAGGGAGCCCGATGCGGGACTCGATCCCGGGACTCCAGGATCATGACCTGGGCCGAAGGCAGTCGCTTAACCAACTGAGCCACCCAGGCGCCCGAGGACATCTGGTTTTTAAACATGTATCACCACACATCTGTATTTATTCCATCTAGAACTGATTTATATATATATATAGTCATCACTTGCTGGAGAATTTGCCCTTTCCTTATTCATCTACAATGCCAATTTTGTCATAAATCAATATTTCATGCATACATGGGACTGTTAGTGAGCTCTCTAACACATTGATTATATATATATATAATATATATATATATACTGACTTAGTTACTGTAACCGTACAATAATTTCAGATATCTGAAAAGATATTCTAAATTGTTTCTTAGGAGTGTTTTGTCCATTTTTATCTTTGATCTTCCCCATAAAATTGAAAATCATCTCTCAAGTCTCACAGAATACTCTGTTAAAACTTCTATTAGAATTATATTAATTCTACAGACCCATCTGGGAATAACTGAACAGTTACCACATTAAGTTTTCCTACCATTAGTGTAATGCCATTGATGTAGATCTTTAAAAAAGCTTAAAATTAAGTTTTATAATTTTCTCATAAAGCACTTGTACATGTTATATTAGTGGCATTTTATTTATAACATTATTGGTACGCTTATTAAATTTCACTTACTGATAAGTTTTCCTAGTGTATATAAATGCAATTAATTTTTATATTTTGATTTTTGTATTCAAACTTACCATGCCTTCTTATTGAATCTAATGCATTTTCTGGGTGCACTTTGAGGCCTTCTATTTAATAATCATTGTCTGGAATAATGAAATTAGGAATCTTCTTTTCCAATTCTTACAATTTTTATTTCTTTTCCTTTTTTTATTGTTTAGGAAAAGATTTTGTTAGGAAAGATTGTGGAAACAGTGGCAATAGCAGGCACCCTACTTCTTTTTAAGCTTTATTTATTTATTTTAGAGACTGAAAGAGAGAGAGAGAGCGGTGGGGAAGGGCAGAGGGAGAAGGACATGGAGAGAGAGTCTTAGGCAGACTCCACACTCGGTGTCAAGCACAATGTGGGGCTCTATCTCATGACCCTGAGATCACGACCCAGAGATCACAACCTGAGCCTAAACCAAGAGTTGGGCACTTAACCCACTGAACCACTCAGGCGCCCTAGGCACCTCACTTCTTATACAAACATTAGAGTCTGATGTTTTCTGTAGGTTTATGGTAAATACCTTTTAACAGATTGAGAAAGTTATCTTTTCTTATTACTCCGTTAAGAAATACTTATTGTATTTTATGATATTGAATATATTGAAATTACTGTTATGATTTACCCTTGTTTAGTTTTTTTAAAACTTGGTAAATGGTAATAGATGATTTTCTAATGTCAAATGAAACTTGCTTTGCTGGAGATAAACTGGTCTTAGTAGTGACATATTAACTCTTAAATGTGGCTGGCTTTAATTTGATAATATTTTAATCAGAATCTTTCTCATCTATATTCAATGTGTATGATTTGTAATTTTCTCTCTTCTTCAGTCCTTGATATATTTTTGTGTCTAAGTTTTGGAAGCATTATAAAATATGTTGGTTAGTGTGATTTTTTCTATTCTTCGGAATACTCTGTGAACAACTGAATTTATTTCTTCCTTAAATGACTGAAGAACTTGCATATAAAATCATTTGCATATAAAACTCTATTTGTAAGATGGTTTTTAACTACAGCTATAATTCTATCCTTGATGAGGGAATTGTTTGGATTTTTTTTTTTACCTTAATTCCGTTTTGAGGAACTGAATTTTTCTAGGGATTTGCCATTTCATGTAAGTTTTCTTTTTTTTTTTTTTAAAGATTTTATTTATTTATTTGAGAGACAGAGAATGAGAGACAGAGAGCATGAGAGGGAGGAGGGTCAGAGGGAGAAGCAGACTCCCCGCCGAGCAGGGAGCCTGATGCGGGACTCGATCCCGGGACTCCAGGATCATGACCTGAGCCGAAGGCAGTCGCTTAACCAACTGAGCCACCCAGGCGCCCTCATGTAAGTTTTCAAATGTGCTGGCATGAAGTCCTTAATACTATTCTTATCCTTTTTCTAATTTTTATATGCTTTCTAGTCATGTCTACTTTTTTACTTATTTGTGCCTTCTCTTTTTTTTTGTAATCAATGTTGCTGAGACAGATAGTCTGATAGATAAAGATAGCTATCCTGGGTTACCCAGTAACGTCGGGTCTAATCATATGAGCTCTTAAAAGTGGAAGACAGGTATGTGGGGCGGGGGAGAGTGTTGGTGGGTCAGAAAGATGCAACATGATAAAAGCCACTGACATTTTAGCTCAGTGAGTCCACAGCACACTTCTGACCTACAGAACTGTAAGAGAATAAATTTGTTTTGGTTGAAGCTACTAACTTTGCAGCAATGTGTAATGGCAGCAATACAACTATGATAGCCTATATATTTGTTTCTAAGTATCACTTTAGCAGCATCACACACATATTTTTAAAATATTTCGCTTTTTGTCATTGTTTCGTTATCAAATTTTAAAACTGTATTTTTGGTTTCTTGTTCATGTATACATTATTTAGAAATGTTCCCTAATTTCCAAACATATCATTTTTATCCTAGTCGTCTTTTTGACTGAGTTCGTACACTGTGATCAGAGACTTTTTTATTGTGAATAATATAATTTTTCATGGCATAATACATGGTCATTTTGTAAATATCCTTCGTGTTTTTGAAAACAATATGTATTCTTAATTTGTTGAGTACAGTATAGCCCCCACATTAGATGAAGTTTATTAACTGGGCTTTAAGTGTTCTATACCCTAAGTTTTGGGGGCAGCTTTATTTATAAATGAGTAAAAGTTTTTTTAAGAACCTTCTATATGGTAGATACGTTTATTTCTCTCTGTAATTTTAGCATTTTAAAAATTTACATATTTTGAGGTTATATTTCTTGGATTCAAATTTAAGTAGCTATATTTTCTTGGTAAATTGGTATTAAGTAGTAACACATTATCTCCAGAATGACTTTTGACGTACAGTGTACCTTGCTTAAAATTAGATATCTACAGAACTATCTTTTGTATATGTTTCAGTTTCATCTGGCATACATTTTCCATTTTTTTTATTCAACCTTTCTTTACCCTAGTGTCTGAGGTATGCTTCTTACAAATAGTGAATATCTGAAATTAGTATTTTTATCCAGTTTGACATTTTTTTTGTCTTTACTACATTTAGTCTATTTACATTTGTTTTAATTTCTGATATATTAGCACTTTTCTTCTATTTTATTTTGTTTTCGCAAGGTTTTCCTAGCTTTGTGAAATAGGATTTCCTATTAGACTTGTCACTCCTGTCTCCTACATACCTTCATGCATACAAATTGAATCTCAAGTTTACTGTATTTCACAAATGCTCTTCATAGGAAAGTAGACTTTAGTGCTCAGATCACCTCTCTTTGTTCCCTTTTTGATTCATTTATTCAGCTTCTGATTATTTGCACATGCCTGTCTGCTCTTGATTCATTTAAAAATGTGTTAACCCAAAATTTTGTTGTTTTTATTGGAAAGATTAGTCTGAGGATCTATCCTGCCTTACTACCAAGCAAGAAACATCACTGTGATTTTTTTAGCACTATAAACTTACAGACTGTCAATGTAAAAAAAATAAAATCCTGTCATTATATACAAGTAATCTTTATATCTATCTGTTAAAAAATTGGAAATGACACTCTCAACAAGTCCACTATTGTTAATATTATTACTCTAGGCCAAAATCTGTGAACTCTCAAACTGTAAACTTTCTCACTTAACACAGAAAACCTGTCCTGTAATAATGCATGGCAGCATATTGTAGGAGTTTAACAAATATTTATTGAATAAATTAATGAATTACATTATGCCTTTACTGTTATAAGATGACTAGTTTCTGTCAAGCCATTTTCCTGTATGTTTTTCTAGTTCCTTTTTAAATCTAGCCAGTAAGAAATTGTTCTGCTTTCTAAAGGTTACTTTTGCTTAAAAAATATAATGTACGTATGTTAGTGGGGTCTCATTAAATAAAAAATAAAAAATTAGGGTCATTGATCTTAGAGTGTGCTATTTTAAAAGTGATAGGTAAGCACACTAAATATTATGCGCTATTAGTTATGTAGTGTCTAGAATAAAAAATTTCACTGAGCAAGAGCCTGCTTCTCAAATATCAACATATTCCAGTATTATAACAGCTTTTGTTTGTTTTATCACTGATAGTTCTTTTTGTCAAATCATTTTCACATTTGTCACTCATCATTACCCCCAAATGTAAAGCATTTTTCCTCTATGGTGATTAGTTTGGTAATGTATAAGACTACAGAAAAAAATAGGGTGACCTTAAATACCGCACATAGTACTGTCACAGATGAAGTCTTGTGATGTCACCACCATATGTTGTACTATTTTACAAGTTCTAAAATACGCTATTTAGGTTAATGTTGACAGTATTATCCTATACTTAGTATAATCTGCCCTCAAACATTCTCTAGCTATGAGATTTCTGGAGCAATATATTCTTGCTAAAAAAAGCAATGTCCTTGTATAATGTTAGTAAAGACATTCTGACAGTCTGTATCAGGCAGGATCCTTTTCTTTTTTTTTTTTTTTAAAGATTTTATTTATTTGAGAGAGAGAGAATGAGAGAGAGCGAGTACATGAGAGGGGGGAGGGTCAGAGGGAGAAGCAGACTCCCTGCCGAGCAGGGAGCCCGATGTGGGGCTCGATCCAGGGACTCCAGGATCATGACCTGAGCCGAAGGCAGTCGCTTAACCAACTGAGCCACCCAGGCACCCGGCAGGATCCTTTTCTTGTACACTATTCCCAGTAGTCTCATTTTGCTTTGTGCAAAATGTAATATGAAAAGATATCCTTTAAGCAGAATACTTGGTGATATCTGAGATGCTTAAAAATTACCTTCAGTACCTGAATTGCATAAAATCTAAGAAGACTTATGCGTTGCTATATCTGTTCATCATCGTATTTCTTGTTATAAATTATATTGATTTTCTTACTCTAAAATAAAATTAAGAAATTCTTAAGAACATTTCATTTTTCAAAGATAATTGTTGACATTATATATCCTATCAAATGTAGAACTGCCCTAATTTAAGGCTTTATTGTGCTCATTGGGTCATTTACCTTTGTCAACACCACTATATCTTCGTGTTTATTAATAGCAATACAGTGAAATGTGTACATTCATTGAGTTCTTGCTTTTCAGGAGTTACCTCATGGAGAACTCGCAAGATTACTATGAGATAGGGGCCCCTGGGTGGCTCAGTCGTTAAGCGTCTGCCTTCGGCTCAGGTCATGATCCCAGAGTCCTGGGATCAAGCCCCACATCAGGCTCCCTGCTCGGCGGGAGGGCTGCTTCTCCCTCTCCCACTCCCCCTGCTTGTGTTCCCTCTCTCGCTGTGTCTCTCTCTGTCAAATAAATAAATAAAATCTTTAAAAAAAAAAAAAAGATTACTATGAGATAGGCACTATCATTATCCTTTCTTTTTTTTTTTTTTCCACAGCTAAATAAAAGAACCATGACTCAAAACCAGTTTTCTTAGACTCCAGAGTCAGAGCTCCTAACCACAATACAACCACTTATTGTATATATAGCATTAATTCAGAATTTTAATAACGGCTTTACACAAATGATAGATTTCATCAATATCTACCACTTAAACCTTTTAGCAGACCTAAAAAAGAAAGAATTATCATCCAGATTTCACAAATTAAGATATTAGAAATAAAAAGAGGTCAAAATCACATAGGTGGAAGAATTGGAACACAACCCTGTTCTGTCCAGAACTTGTACTTTTAACCACTACTGTCCTCTGCTCTAGGCTTCCTCAGCATCAATCCTGTTTAATGAATAGTGGCATAATGAGAATGGACCTGAGGGGCCAGCCCCTAATCTCCTTAGATGTCAGTTCCCTGTCTGTGAACTAAGGGTGAACTAGAATTCTCTAAACACCATTCTAACACTGTAATTTGAGCTTCCAGATTTAGATCACTTCAATAAAAATTAAAATATGCCATTAACAGAGTTTACGTGCTTGTTTTCAATTGCTATTGTGTTGTAGGAGTTTGTTTCACTTTTCTTTCTTTCTTTTTTTTGTTTCAGTTACAATGATATTTTTAGATCATACTGCTAAATTGGAAGTGTCTGACTATACTGAAATGTCAAAATTAATCAAATGTGGATTATAAAAGGCTAGACAGAAAGTGTCCCAACAGAAGACATCTCACTATTACAAGTATTAAATAAGCCCTTTAAAGTGGATACAACTATTCATTTGCTACAGTTTTAGTTTCCAGCTTGAATTCATGTCTAAAAAATTTTATCATTCATATTGTTTAATTCTTTAAAACATGATGGAGGCTTTCATGTCTTTCTAATTGAGAGAAAAGGAATTTGGGTTAACACCTATAATACCCAATGCCATACTTCCTAATATTACATTACACATAATCAGATAAAAATTTCTCTTGTTCTAAGCCATTAAGTTTGTGGCAATTTGTTACACAGTTGCCCAGGAAACTGATATAGCTTAGTAAGGCATATTTCCTTGGGGCACCTGGGTGGCTCAGTTGGTTGAGTGTCCAGCTCTTGATTTCAGCTCAGGTCATTATCTCAGGGTCATGAGATCAAGCCCCCTGTTGAGCTCCACACTCAGTGGGGAGTCTGCTTGAGATTCTCTCTCTCTCTCTCTCTCTCTCCCTCTGCCCCTCCCACCACCACAGGCACACTCTCTCTCTCAAATAAATAAATAAATCTTAAAAAAAGGCATATTTCCTTTACCCCATATTTAAAGTTGTATGTATTTTCCCCAAAATACAAATAAGAAGTAAAACAAAAACAAAAACAAACAAACAAAAAAACCTCTGCCCTAAATGCAACATAACATATTGGATTGGATCCTGGAACAAAAAAGGTCATTACTGGAATAACTGAAAAAATTCAAAACAATCTGTAGTATACCAGTGCTAATTTTTAGTTTTGACAAATGCAGCATAGTTATATAAGATGTTTAACATTAGGGGGAGCTGAGTGAATAATACATAGGAAACCTCTCTATAATTTTCAACTTTTCTATAAATCTAAAATTATGCTAAAATTAGAAAAAGTTTAAATAATTTTGCCACACTTAGAATCAAGATGGAAACTTACCTACCTCAAAGTCCATTAGAGAAAAGTTATTTTTATTTTTCCTATTAATCAATCACTCCATATTTGGAAAAAAAAAATCTTAAAGTGGTGTATGATTTGGAAAACACAAGTATATCCAAAATATACAATTATCAGCCACAAAACAATATACCAACTTTGGAAATATCACCAGCTTCTCTACAGTGGCCCAGAAAACGGCATCAGATATGAACTCCTGAACCCAACGGACTTATTTTTGCTATAGCAACCAAAATTTATTTTAAAAAAATAGCCTCAGGATTGAAGTTAGGAAAATCATAGTATTATTGGTAATCTCACATCTTTAATAACACCTAATATTTACTGAGAATTTCTCATATACCTTAATTTATATGGATAGAGTGCTATATTTACTCCTCCTAATACCATTTGTCACCATCTTACCCCTTAGAAATTTTAGTCCTAAGAGGTTTAGTAAGTGTCCAAGATGACATACTTAGTAAATGACAGAGCCAAGACATGAACTCAAAACTTCTAATTCACCAAAACCTATTGATTTTGCTTCACTTAATGAAAATGGAGTAGAGATGATCCGGTGATTTTGTTACATCCAAGGTAGAACTTTTTTCCTTCTATGGTTTGTGTGGCACTCTCACCCTTTATACTTTGGCCATGCTAACCTTGACTTAGCTAACACGAAAACATTGGTTAACCACAACATGAAAAAGTCCAATCAATGCACATTCATCTTAGCAAAAGAAAATGACCCAAGGCTACAAATCTCCTTTTACGCCTCTGGTCCATTGTCTGCCCCTCTCCCCACTACTACATGTCTCAGGAGGTTGCCTTCAGCGGACTGCATCCCCTGGTTTCTGATTGGTTTCAGCCAAGGGAAGGCAAAGCAAAAGACAGAGATTGGATGCTATTTCCCCTCTGTTCCCTGTCTGTCAGGTCACTCACTGTTTTGGTCTGACCCTAACTGATATAAACAACATCAGGTTAATAGCTAATTACCCTTTACATTTTCCCCCGGTTTTAAGCTCTCTGCATTTTAAAACCATACTTTTCTTTAATAAGAGGAATCACTTTATTTTGCTTTTGCAGTGTACTGCAAAAGACAACTGATGTGTACTTTACCTTGACACTGATTATTGCCATTTCTGATCTCAGCAAAATGCTTCCTTAAAAATGGACTGAATGCATATTATTTTCAATATTCTAGGTTCCCCAAAAGGCCTAATTAGATCAAGAAAATGCATAATTCAAGACATTTGAAAAAATACATTGCCAAATCAGATAAACATTTCCCTTCCAAGATAGTTCCAACACAGTACTAAATTAGAAATGCTGTGTCTGGGCAATGATGTAGATTTCTATTATCTTTTAGAAGATTATAACAAGCCTAAGGATTCTTCCATTTTAGTATATTTTATTGCTTTTTTAAAATAAAGAAAAGTTCTATAGAACCCTGATCAAATTAGGAAATAAGGAATCCTATTGACCCGAAGGATCTGTTATTTTTAAACCAGATAAGGAGGCTCATTTAACAATCGACTATTTCTTTTTAGATGTATCTCATTTCCAAATAAGATGGACAAATAAGACAAGAGCATTGTCATGGTCATCAAGTAAAATTCATATTTTGCTGAAGACTGTAGTGAAATTATTCTGCTCTAATGAATGATAACATGAAGCCACCATGATTATCAATATATTTTAAATGTAAGCTTCTAGGCTATAAAGAAAAATCACTTTTTTCCCCGTTATGTCAAGTATGGTGTTTAATATAATGAGATAGCTCAGAAATTTATTAAACTTAATATTTTTTTCTGGAATTCCTTATTAAGACAAAAAGTCACATATCATTGAGAAACACTTGTTCTTGATGCTACATTAAAACTGGGTGAAATCATAAAGTAGGAAAAATGATAATTTGAATATGTTCTCTTTCAGCAAACATTCTTAGAAGACTCAAATAAATACTGATTGAGAAGAAAAGAGTATTTGGAAAAAGTTATGCTATATGGGAGTTTTGTTATATACTTACATGAAGGTACTGATATTGTTAACAGGTTCAGTTTATGATGTTTGCTAGATTCTATTTCAGTAACAAAATATATAAAGTATTTGTTTTGTAAAGTACTGAATAGCATATTCATTTGTATTGTGAAAAATCTATTGCTCATTGTATATAACTTATTTAATGAGAACAGTGTTTTACTGGGAGAAACAAAAACACGGAAAAACATGAAAGAGAAATTGTTTAGACAGGGCTTAAAAGAATAATGATAGGGCTATAGATACAGCATTCAATGGAAAATTCATTCACTAATCATTCATATCCAAGTATTACAGCAAGTCATCTGAAGCCAGGAATATGTAAAACGCTAGAGTATATCACTGATGTGGATAACTTTATAAAAAATAAGATCTTTCAAATAAAGTAAAATCTTTATACTACTGTGCAATATTATGGGAAAAGATTATGAAAATTTTTCATATCACACAGATGCACATTGTTTATATTATGACAGAGTACTAAAAGGTCTTGTTAAACCTGAAGAGGTATTTGACATTTGATTTTTATGAAAGAGAAAGAATTACAAATTTGGTTTTTCTGTGATTTCAAGTGGCCATGTTATGTTACCCAGCAGGTAAATTAGATACAATAAACACACTTAATCTGTTCCTTCAACATAACAGAAACATTTTAATCATTACTTACAAAAAAACAAAAACTTATTAATCTCCAATTCTATTAAGAATGGAGTAAAATCCTTCCAGAATAATTCTTCCTCATAAAACAACTATAAAATGTGGATATAACACAAAAATCAGCAACCTGGGGGCGTCTGGGTGGCTCAGTCAGTTAAGCGTCTGCCTTCAGCTCAGGTCATGATCCCAGAGTCCTGGGATCGAGCCCCGCATCGGGCTCCCTGCTCAGTGGGAAGCCTGCTTCTCCCTCTCCCACTCCCCCTGCTTATGTTCCCTCTCTCGCTGTGTCTCTCTCTGTCAAAGAAATAAATAAAATCTTAAAAAAACAAAATTAGCAACCTGAAGAAACTGTATTGGGGAGGAATGTTACATAAAGTGAATTCCATTTTCCTGGCTTTAAACCTGAGGCCAATTGCATTAGGTACAACATGCAAGTGAGCAAGCATGCTAATGAAAAAAACTGCAGTTGGAGAAATCACGGTCACAGAGGAGAATGGAGGAATCAAAGTAAACTAAACAAAAGTGAAGGGATTCCCAAGTTCTGTATACCCATGTCTCTGACCGATCCTGGAACCACTCATGTAAGAAATAGATTCAAAGCAGCTCAGCTAAAGACCAAAAGAGCTAAACTTAGTTAGACTGGAGCTGCTGACTAAAACACAGTTTGCAGTGATAACTGCCTGGTAAAACAAAAGAAATAATACTCATTGGAGATAAATAACAGAATCTGCTTTCTTCACAACTTAATTTTCTCAGTGTTCAGGCTATGATAGAAAATTACCCAACATACCAATAACCAGGAAAATAAAACACATTCTAAAGAGTAATTACGTGAGAAAATTATCTGAGACCAACGTCAAGATGAATCAGTGTTGGAACAAGGAGACAAAGATTTTAAAACTGGTTTTGATAATTTTCCTCAATTAAAAAAACAAAACAACAGTAAATGTATACTTGCAAAGAATAAAAAAATCATAAATCTTGGAAGAGAAAAATAATGATTAAAAAACTAAGTGAAATTCTCAACGAATGAAAAACATAGTATCTGAAATTTAAAATTTCCTACATGGACTGAACTTTTTAAGGTAAATGACAGAAGAAAGAGTAAGTTAACTTGAATACAGATCAATATAAATCATTCAATATAAAAAACAAAGAGGAAAAGATAGAAAAATGTAAACAGAACCTCAGGGCCTATTTGATAATATCAAACAGTCCAACAAATGTGTAATAGAGCCCTAAAAGGTAAAGAAAGAGAGAATGGCACAAAAAATATATACTTCACAAAATAATACCAAAAATTTCCTAAATTTGAGAAAAGAAAAAAATTTTGATATAAACTCTCAATAACTATTAAGAAAACTAAATAAATAAACCATACTGAGTCACATCATGGTCATCACATCATGGTCAAACTATTGAATATGAAAGATAAAAAACAAAGTTTAAAAGTGGCAAGAAACACACACACACGCATGCATGCACATGTACACACACACACATTACATACAGGCAAAAACAGGCCTGATTAAGGGCCAAATTCTCATCAGAAACTTGGAGGCAAAGAGAGTGGAACATATTTAAAATTCTGAAAGAATTCAGAGCTGGATGTTGCTTTTTGGCTATTTCAAGTCCTAAAAGAATCAAGAAAAAAATCAGTGTTGGATGTTGTTGCAGGTTGACTTCTGAAATAAAAGCACACTGCCTGCATTTCAGTTCTAAGTCTATGTATAAAAAAGCATGTAGGGGCGCCTGGGTGGCTCAGCCGTTTAGCGTCTGCCTTCGGCTCAGGTCATGATCCCAGGGTCCTGGGATCGAGCCCCGCATCGGGCTCCTTGCTCAGCAGGGAAGCCTGCTTCTCCCTCTCCCACTCCCTCTGCTTGTGTTCCCTCTCTCGCTGTCTCTCTCTCTCTGTCAAAAAAAATATAAATAAATAAATAAATAAATAAACTGTTAAAAAAGCATGTATACAATACATTGGGCTGTTTTTGTAAAAAAATTGTATTACTAATGCATTAAGAAATTTAGTTAATATTCTTCATGCATACAGTGCTAGATGACAGAGTTATAACAGTTGTAGGCAAGGATGCACAATCTTAGAAATTTTCCATTATTTTCTGCTCACACTTCTTTCTCCCAGTCTCAGGAAAGCCCAAAAGACAGATATTTACATTTTGGACTGAAGGAACATAAGAAGTTACATAGCTGCTCCCAGAGTTACTATCTTAAAAACCTGTATCTCTTTGTCTGGAATACCTTATTTTATCCTCTGACATAGAAATTTCAGGCATTAGTGCTAGAGGGAAGAAGTCTGCGAATAGTAAATGGTCTTTTTTTCAGCCACTAAAATTACTCCATGCAAGCCATTGCATTTTTCACAAATATAAGAAAATATAATGTTCAAAAACATCAAAAGAATGATGCAATATTGAAATACTAGAATGTATTTTAACAAGCACATTTAATTACTAGTATTACCTATCATTAACTAATTCAGGGTAAATACTTAGCAGTGGAATTAACAATTAATTAATTAACTAATAAACTAACAGTTTAGTGCCTTACATACATTCTTACATATACACGTTTGTCCTGGAAATGTCAGCAGTTGAAAATAATGCTAATCAAACAAATACATACTCAGGATGAAAAAATATGTTTGAATCTCAGGTGAGTGCTGCTAGTATTTAAAAAATAGTTGCATAATGGCCTTTAACTTGTAGGAGTTATAAACCAAATACTCATTTAAATGCTTAAGCTCTTTTTATCTGTTTCCAAATACCCACAAGGCCAGAACTATGGGAAGCAGCCAAGGAGAGCAGAATGTCTCCGTCAAAAGGAGAGAGGGTATTTTCCACAGATATAAATTTGGAGACTGAATAGATCAGTATAGAACATTTCCTTCTGATTGCCCCTTTTATTTTCTTTCTGCTAATTAGCAAAGACTCTCTGCTTTATGGTTAGAATGATTTCTAAGATATCCTCAGCTACTAAGAAGTATAAAAACAAGGGATTCTGCTCTTTGTTCGTCGAAGATGTTTTGTTGATTAACATAAGCAGCCTACATGTGACCATCATTTTCCAGATTTTCTTCAGAAGTTCTTGGGATTGCTGGAGGTATCATAATTCCAGACTTCAAGTTATATTACAAAGTTGTAGTAACCAAAACAGTATGGGGCTGACACAAAATTAGACATAGAGATCAATGGAACAGAATAGAAAGCCCAGAAATAAACCCACAATTTTATGGTCAATTAATCTTTGACAAAGGAGGCAAGAATATGCAGTGGGAAAGGGAAAAAGACAGTCTCTTCAACAAATGGTGTTGGGAAAATGGGATAGCTATATGTAAAAGAATGAAACTGGACCACCTTCTTATACCATATACAAAAATAAACTCAAATGGATTAAGGACGTAAATGTGAGATCTGAAACCATAAAAATCCTAGAAGAGAGCACAGGCAGTAATTTACCTGACCTCGGCCTAACAACATCTTTTAGATGTGTTTCCTGAGGCAAGGGAAACAAAAGCAAAAATAAACTATTGGGACGACATTAAAATAAAAAGCTTCTGCACAGCAAAGGAAACAACCAACACAACTAAAAGACAACTCACTGAATGGGAGAAGGTATTTGCAAATGACATATCTAATAAAGGGTTAGTATCCAAAATACATAAGGAATTTATATAACTAAATACCAAAATACCTCCAAGTAATCCAATTAAAAATGGGCAGAAGACATGAACAAACACTTCCTCAAAGTTATACAAATGGCCAAAAGACACATGAAAAGATGCTCAACATCACGGAAATGCAAATCAAAACCACAATGAGATATCACCTCACACATGTCAAAATGGCTAAAATAAAAAATTCAAAGAACAACAAGTGTTGGTGAGGATATGGAGGAAAAAGAACCCTCATGTATTGTTGGTGGGAATGCAGACTGATGTAGCCACTGCGGAAAACAGTATGGAGGTTCATCAAAAAATTAAAAATAGAGCTATCATATGATCCAGTAATTCCACTGCTGGGTATTTACCCTAAAATTCTGAAAACACTAATTCAAAGGGATACATGCATCCCTATGTTTACTGCAGCATTATTTACGAAAGCCAAACTATGGAAGCAGCCCAATATCCATCAATAGATGAATAAAGAAGAGGTGGTATATATACAAAATGGAATATTATTGAGACATTTAAAAAAATGAAATCTTGCCATTTGCATCTAGAGAGTATAATGCTACGTGAAATAAGCCAGAGAAAGACAAATACCATACATTTCACTCATATGTAGGATTTAAGAAACAAAACAAATGAACAAAGAAAAAATAGAGACAAACCAAAAAACCAACTCTTAACTATAGAAAACAAACTGATGGTTACCAGAGGTGAGGTGGTAGGGGCATGGGAGAAACAGATGAAAGGGAATAAGACGATACTTATCTTGATGAGCAGTGAGTAATATATGGAATTGTTGAATCACTATATTGTACATCTGAAACTAATATAACATGGTATATTAAATACAATAGAATTAAAATTAGAAAAAAGAAATCCTTGGGTTGTAATTGGATTTTCTCATTTTCTTTGAGTTGCAAGTATGTATTCTGATGTCATGAAGAATGGCTAAGGAACTTCCTCCTTTGGTGAGACGGTTCCAAAAAGTAGTTTCCTAAAAAAAAAATTACATTAAATATTGATATTAAGAACTAAAGAGATGGAGAGAAATTGGAGGAAGGTGGTAAAAAGACACACAGTTGTAAGGTGAATAAGCACTAGGGATGTGATGCACGACATTATGACTAGAGCTAACACTAATAGGAAAGTCATTAAGAGAGTAAATCTTATGAGTTCTCATCACAAGGAGAATTTTTCTCCTTTTTTCTTTCAGTCTTTCTTTTTATTGTATCTATATGAAAAGATGGATGTTAGTTGAACCTATTGTGGTAATCATTTTATTTTATTTTATTGGTTTCTTTTTTTTTTAAGATTTTATTCATTTATTTGACAGAGAGAGACACAGAGAGAGAGGGAACACAAGCAGACGCAGTGGGAGAGGGAGAAGCAAGCTTCCTGCTGAGCAGGGAGCCCAATGCGGGGCTCGATCCCAGGACCCCGGGATCATGACCTGATCCGAAGGCAGATGCCCAACGACTGAGCCACCCAGGCGCCCCATCATTTTAAAATATATATAAATCAAACCATCACGCTGTATGCCTTAAACTTATATAATGATGTATGTCAATTATTTCTCTATAAAACTGAAAAACATTTAAAAAAAAAAGAACTAAAGGGAAATATACATTTATATAGGCCAAAGGCTCAGGCAAACATTTCAGGTCTTGACATTACTTTTTGACTTTTGGGACAGAGCCACTCTACGTGCATTTCAAGCTCTCTCTACCTCAAACTCATCCTTGGATGTGGCTATACATAATTCATTTCAGTCCTCACCTAACAATAAGTAGCACATATAGCAGCATGAAAATTTCTACAAGAGTCAGATATTCAGGAATACTGGTTAGGAGGTAGAGCCTGGAAAATTAGTAATCACATTTCAGATTACTAGCACCTAAAACTCAATTCTGGAAAGAAACTTGTCTTCTTACAGTTTTATAGCCTCTATACAATATAAGCTCATTTATATCATTTGCTCTGTTGTTTTTTTGTGGTGTGCCCTTGAAACTTTGAACTTACCAAAAGTGTAGTTTTAGAAAAAATGTAAATTATTATATTGTATATTATTTATGATGACAATGTATGCCGGTATACGTTAAGAATTATTCCCAAAAGGGCTTTACATTTTATGAATAAAAGCTTTTCAGATCTTCTGCCCATTCAGCCTTTATAAAAGCGCTATGATATACACAAGACAGATCCTATTATCTCCCTGTCAGTGCTGCGACAGCGGACTCGAAGACGGGTTCACTGACTAAAGTTCCTCTAACCTAACAGGAAGTGGGACAAGAACTAAAACTCATCTTGTTCTTCTGATTCAAATTCCAGGGTATATTAAGAAAATATACTGGGCTCTAAAGTTGGATAGATTTTGCTGGAAACCTAAATCTACCATGTACCGTTTAAGAATAAATCTACTATTTACTACTTAAATCACGTAACGTGATTTCTCTCTGAAACTCAGACTTATCATCTAAAACAGGAGGATTAAAAAAGATTTTCCCTGCAGAATTGTTGACAGGAGCCAATGAGGATTCAATTCGCAAATTGCCTGAAACAAAATTTTTACTCAGTGAGCACAGCTACCATCATTGTCCCCACGGTTGTTGTCATGTCACCATCATCGTCACCATCAACATCATCAAAATACACTGACATAACCAATAACCGTACCTTTCATTCTTTCTGGCTGGAACTATTCTCTCCCATTAAGCCATGAACTCCAAGGTAAAAATAGTCTTGAAGTCTTTTCTATACTCCCTAGAATTTAGCATAACATATAGCAGTATTTAATATTATAGAAAGACTAAATCTAAATTATGTGATTTGATAAAGCAGTGAGTATATTATCTAAGCTTTTCTCTAACATATTTAATGTTATACCATGATTACATTTTTGTAGTTGTTAAAAGAATTTTAATTTATCTTATTACTTCCCTTGGAGTTTTAAATTGATGGTCTTAGGGATAAATATTCTCGAATTTCAAATGGTCTGATGTCATAACTAACTTACTTCTGTGAAGTTAATATTTAAAGAAAAATCTCCATTTTTCATTGCACTTAGGACTATGAAGATTTGTCATCTTAATTAGAATTTGTTTTCCTTTAGTATTCCATCACAAATACAAGTACTCAAATGTAAAGTTATTCAAATGTAAGTAGTCTTACTGTTAATGCTCCACTAAAGTTCTTCATATTGGCCTTTTCTGTCCCTTTTCAATAAATGCTATACAATTCAAACATGGCAAGTTTTTAAACACTTCAAAACATTTATGTTATCTCTCCCAAATGTGGTAAGTTCTTTTAAAGTAAATTTTCACCTAAAAATTCAACACGTTCCCAAATCATCTTTTGTCACCTATAACGTTCCACACTATACTGGGAATAAGGAAATAAATAAAACCTCAGCCTTCCCATCAAGAAGCTGATTATAATGAGAAGTAAGGAAGTTAATATACCAAACACAAGTATGCCAAGGTTAAAGGAGAGAGAAAGTACAGTTAATTCATCCACAGTCCTGGGGGTAAGAAGGGAGTGTCACCCAGGAGGAGAGATGCATAGCAAGCCTTTCCAGAAGCCTTAGAATAAATGAGTACACCATACAGAGAAAAGAGTAAAAAGACTTTTCAGACAACGGGATTATAGGTACATAGGCCCAAAAGCAAGGGAGAAGCTGATGCCATCAAGTAGTACTTGAAACTGGAAAAACTTCAAGGACAGGAAGAGATCTGAAATAACAGAGTTTAAACTTTATCTTGAAGATGATGTGAAGATAACACCAGCTAGCACCCAAGACCTGACCTTTACTGCCCGCCTGCTTGTACTCACTGACCTTTGTCCCACATTCTTCCTTAAGCTCTTCTTTCCAGCTTGTTTCTTAACTCAGGCAACTAGAAAGGGAAACCGGCCCTCAAGCAATAGCGACTGTCCTGATAGGACCTCCAGCCAGCCGAGACTACCCAGACCAGTTTGCACGTAAACCCCCAACTCACACCTGTGCAGAAGGACCATGGAGTGACCTTTAAAATGACTGACAATTACCTTTACCTCACTATAATACTGAAATCTCAGCCCAAAGAGGAATACAAGCTTCATTTACGTAACACAGAATGTATGCAAGAGGAATGTTTCCTTAAGGTCCAGGAGTGACCTTATGCCTGCCTCTACAGACGGTGACAAGGATCCCCTTTTTAAATATTCATCCTAACCCTAAATAAAAGGAACCTACCCATCCTTGCTCAGGGAGTCACAGCTTTGGAAGTTACTCCCCATGATCTCATTTGCTGCAAATAAAGTTTCCTTTGTGAGACAACTCTACCTGGTGTATCTGACTCAGCAAGGAGCAAACTTACATTGGTTCCTTTACAAGATATTGAGGGAGTTTTAAACAAACAATTGTCATAATCACATTCATGTCAGAGAAAAATGATTCTGAAAACAGTGTTGAGAATGGACTGGAGGAGAGCATCATTACAAAAAGAGAGAACAAGAAGAAAACTAGTCAGAGCATGGAATAAGAATGAGACTGGTTATGGAATATAATTCAAATGTATTTCCAAAAAGTCCTTGGGCATTGCAGTAAATGTCTGACATCTGCATCTCCAGAAAAGAAAAAAACAGCCCTGATTTTTAACACTAGTTGATTTCCATTCTTTAAATATTCCCACCAGGGCCAATTTGAAGCTACCAACATGTATCTGAATGCAGACTTGGGAAGATATGTGCAGAAGCACACAGACACACACACATACAATTTTCATTTCTTAAAGCTGTCATTTGTAGCACAAGTGTTTTTAATTTAGATAAAGACCACTTGATTCCTTCTTTCGTTGCTTTGGCTCTTGGTGTCATACATAAGAAATCATTGCCTAACCCAATGTCATAAAGATTTATACTTATGTTTTCTTCTAAAAGTTTTTATCATTTTAGGTCTTACATTCAAGTCTTTGGTCCATTTTGAGTTAATTTTTTAAAAATGGTGGGAGGTAAGGGTCCAAATTCATTCCTTTGCATATGGAATGAATTGGCTATCCAATTTCTTAGCAGTTTCATAAGAGGGTTTTGGTTTCTGTTTTATAAAGAGGAGAGAGACCTGCATCATCATATTTTTATGCTGAAGGAGAAATATGCTATGGAGAGTAAGAGCTTAAGAATGCATCTTCGATTAATGAAAAGTTTTAGAACTGAAAAACAAGTGATGGAATGAGCCACAAAAAAACAACTCCTCCACAAAAATAGAAGAAAGCAAGAAGCAGGGAGGATACAATTAATATTTTAGTAGGTGACCATCTTAAAGTTAGGCAAATTGCTACTTGATGGACTATTCACGCCAGGAGCCAGATCATCTCATACTAAGCCAAAGTTTTAAACAGTAAAGTTTTTAAATGGCCATTGAGAAGATCATTAGGGAGCTTTCTTGGAATTCACAGAAATTATGAGACAGATTTCGGGTCACATGAAGTTGTAATCTAGGTATGTATAAGGCATCAATAGGCACAGTAATATTTGTTCGTGTCTGTGCACCCAGCAGTGGAAGGATATATGTAAGAATATGGATATCTGTGGGTTTTGTTTGTTTAGTTTTTTTGTTTTTTCTTACTCCCAGTGTCTTTTTTATTTTTCCAGCTTATTGAGATATAATTGGCACATAACATTAAAGTTTAAGGTATACAATGCTTTGATTTGATACTCTTATGTTTACTGCAAAATGATTACCACAGTAGCTTTAGCTAACAACTCCATCATGTCACATAATTATCATTTCTTTTTTGTGGTGAGAATACTTAAGATCTGGTAAGTTATAAGCTTTTATACTCCTGATTTTAAGATTTTTTGTATCTGAGTTTTGACAATTTTGTTATAAGGTGTCATGGAAAGGATCTCTTTACGATGACTTTGTTTAGTGACCTAAACTTCATGAATTTGGATATCCAAATCACTCCCCCAGATTTGAGAAGTTCTCGGTCATTTCTTTCAAAATGCTTTCTCATCCCCTCTCTCGCTGTTCCCTTTCTGGAACTTGACTGATTCACAAACTGATCCTTTTGATGTCATCCCAAAAACTACACAGGCTTTAATTCACTCTTTTTTCTTTGTTCTCCCCTAACTGGATAATTTCAAAGTTCTTACTTTTAATCTCACTGAAATTCTGTTTTGCAATCCAGTCTGCTGTTGATGCTATCTATTGCATTTTTTTCATTTCATTCATTGCATTCCCTAGCTCCAGAATTTGTTTGATTCTTTCTTATTATTTCTCTTTGTTAAATTTCTCATTTGGTTGTGTATTATTTTCCTAATTTCATTTACTTTTCTTTCTTTGTTTTCTTGTGGCTTGTTGAGTTTCCTTAAAACAGTTCTTTTGAATCCTTTATCTGTTAAATCAGAGATCTCCATGTATTTGGGTTTGGTTAGCAGAAGATAACTGTGATCCTTTGGTGTTGTCTTGTGTCCTTGATCTTTCATGTTCCTTAAAATTTTGTGTTGCTATCTTCATATGTGAAGTCGTAACCACCTCCTTCAGTTCTAATAACTGACCACTCCAATATTTCCAATTTTTTTTTTTTTTTGCTCTTACAAAGCAGAGTGCTGGAACTTGTCTGGAAATCTAGACTACAGGCTTTTATTTTCTAAGTCATTGTTTCCAGGGCCAAGAGGGATCTTGGCCAAGAGAGGCTGAAGCCAGTACATTGGCCACTGCAAGGTCCACAGCAAGGGCTGAGGTTTAACTTCTTATGACCCAGTGCACAGATCAGCGAGACTTATCCTGGGTCCCTTGGAGTATGATGCTGGATCATGAGCTCCCTCAAAGACATTCTTAACCATGGATGGATGCCGAAGTTTTGTTGTTGAGGATGGGAACAAAAACAAGGGATGTCTTATGCCACTGGTATCACTGGATATCATCAGTGATACTGGTATCACTCCACTAATTATCTTGATTGCCTAAAATAGTCACAGAAATCTTCTTCGGATATACAGAATGACTTAGGATTTGTATTACAGCAACGCTGTATCAAGCAGCACTTGAGAGCAGTGGCCCTCAAAGTGTGGCCCCTGGAGTAGTGTCAACAAGCACCTGAACTTGACAGAAATGGAAATTTTCAGGCCCCACCACAGACCTACTCAATGAGAGACTCTGGGAGTAGGGCCCAGCACTCTATTCGGCAAGCCCTCCATGCGACTCCGGAATACGGAGAGTTGGACTGAAACAAAGTTGGGTTCTCCATGCACTAATACTGAAAGGGGACAAGGAGGTTGAGAGAACAGGCAATTAGACAACTGAGATGGTAAATCCTGAGTGTCTTAGCTGGAAAGTGAAGAACAAAAGGATTACAATAGTTGGAGAAACCAAAGGAGAACAGGAGTCAACGTGAGATAGAAACACAAGGCTATTGGAAGTAAAGGAGTGAGACATCACTGACCATTCTCCATTTTTAAGAGTCCAAGCTCACCTTTCTCCTGGTGATTTACAGAGTCTCAGCATCAAGGCTTTAGCTAGAAAGGATTGTTGAGCTTATTTTGTAAACAAGACCAAAATCCTATCAATGGGAGTAATAGCAAAATTCCAATCATGATTGCATTCTGCCCATCCTTTACTTTGCTTCACGAGATATATAGTGAGATGAACACAACGGTTCAGCCCCAGTATATTTACTAGGGGTATCTATAATTTCATTTTTATCTAAATGCTAACCTCTGGTTACAATTAACCAACAGCTATTTGCTAAGTAAATAATTAATAAGAATATTTACAATAGTCATACTGATGAACTAGGCTTCCCATGGTGTTAAATCACATGAGGCACTGGTCCACATCAAATGATTAAACAGTAGGTAAAAAGTGACTTTATTATTGGTTTGTTTTCTTCAGTTCTACTCAAAAAAGCATGAATTCCAATATCATTATTCATGTAATTTATTTTATCAGAAGATATTCACAAATGAGACTGAGGAATCATTTGATTTCGAACCAACTTAAAGTGGAAATCATTGTTTGATCCAGGGACAACAATGAGTCTGTCTTCAAGCTGAAGGATAAATTAAACAATAAGATCTTTGTAGCCTAATTTCACCTGAGAGAACATAATTTAAAAGAAGTTTGTAACAATGTTGACAACCTACATGACAGAACACAAGAGTTGTATTCTATCATTGCTAAATTTATTTTTAAATTATTTTCCACTATCATTAGAGAGGCCGGACAGATGTTAGTGGCAGAAAATTTACTTTTTGTCCTACTTAAATGTTCTAATACCATCACATCTCATGGTCCACAGTGAAATCTGAAATTAGGTAACCTAGTGATTCTGAAAAGATCTAATCAAACTGAAAGAACTATTATCTGGAGTCCAGTAAAGAAAAATAAACCACTTATCTAAACTATGTCTAGTTGGTAGAAGCAGAATTCAAAATATCAAAAGATACCCACAAGACATTTTTAAGTGAGCTAATGGCTGAAAACTAAGTTTTGCACTTTATTTATATGAGCTATTCCTGGAAGGAAGTAGATCTCATCAGGAAACAAGTAGTAATGATTAGGGAAGATTTCAGGTTAGGTTACTAATTTGACTCAGTTTGATATAACCTGGCACAAAGCCACTCTTGGGAGTCAGCAAGACAGAAACACTATCCCATATATCATAGATATTTATTTTACACAAGAACACATTTGTCACATTTCAGGAAATGCAGCCTTAAACTATGATTTATTTTGTCATCACTTCATAATCTTAAATCTTCGCTGTATTTTTGTTAATCACACTTGAACTCAGTGAGGTAAAAACTAATTCTTCCCCCTCTCACTGCTTTCAAACAAAATCTGACTCTTGTCTCCCATTCTTAAAAATATTGCCAGAAAAATTATCTAAAACTTAAAAATTAGGCAAAAAGGTAGACGGTATATCCCTTCAATGTTGTACAGAGGCAAAAACCACTCGGGTATTATCTAAGAATATGATCTTTGTTCATTTCACTGTTTATACCTGATTTAAGTTCCAAGAAACAATAAAGTTACTTGTAAATGTGTAGTTTTTTTGTATATGAGCAAGGTAAATAATTCCTCTCTAATAAAACATATAACTTTAATGGCTTTGTTATAACCAGGGCTCCTAATGGCTCTGTTAAACATTTATCAGTTTTGTATCTAACCCAGCAATCTTATCCTGCTCTAAACACACTAGCTTCTAAAATGTTCTTTGAATCAGTTAAAACTTACTGGTTCCTTCATTAATAAGTTAGATAAAAACTTTCACATTCTAAATTTGCATAGAGTTATGATTTTACCTTTTTGAAAGTGATACTTTAACAGCACCTTGGGTGAAATGCATAGCTCTATGGTCATTATCAGACAGAAAATTCTCAGTCTAGTCTAGATTAAAACCATAATCTCTCATTTAATTTAAATTTCCTCACTTCCATCTCATCACTACTCAGGCCACAGTCTAAGACTTAAAGTGGGAAGAGGGGTTGGTCTGCATTTTATTCTTCCTGCTTTTCCCTGAATGTGTTTTGTCCTCAATAGTGTTAGAAATTGAGAGAAAGAAAGGAAAATGGTAGCCCTCTGTCCCTATTTAACTGTCTCTACTATAGTCTTTGGGGTGGTACGTTGTGTGGCAGGCATACAAATACTAATGGGATCATGTTTGAGTTCTATGAGAAGTATCATGGGTAGGGCCTCGCACAGCTCAGGCCCCTCATGTGGGAGATATACTCTGCCTTGATATCTTCTTACTCCATTCCTGAACATTATACCTCAGTTACACATCCTGCTTTATCCTTATGCAAAATACCCTTGAGCAGAGTACCAAAATTATGGCTCACACCCCTTGGACCATGGGAAACTCATACATCTGTGTCCCCCCCACTTCATCTATTTTCCATTGCTCGGATAGACTTGATAGATTAAGTCTATCTATAACCAGGGTGGAAGTGCCAGTCTCCCCTTTCACAGACTCCCCAGTCTTGAAAAGTGATTCTTTTAGAGCCCTCTTCTTTTGGTTTGTGTGGTAGGAAGTATCATGCCTCTTCCAAAGATGTACACAACCCAATCCCAAGAACCTGCGACTATGTTACATTACATGGCAAAGGACAATGAAGGCTGCAGATGCAATTAAGGTTGCTAATCAGCTGACCTTAAAATTGGGAGATTATCCTGGATTATCTGCAATCACAAGGATCTGTGAAAGCAGAGGGAGGCAGAAGAGTCAAAGTCAGAGTGTTATGATGTGAGACAGTCTCAACCCATGCTATTGGCTTTGAAGATGAGGAAGGAGCCCATGAACCATGGAATGTGGGCAGCCCATAGTAAGCTGGAATACAGGCAAGGAAATGGATTCTCTCCTAGAGCCTCCAGAAAGGAATGCAGTCCTGCTGACACCTTAATCTTAGCCAGTGAGGCCCATTTCAGACTTCTGAACTGTAGAACTGTAAGATAATAAATCTGTGTTGTTTTAAGCCACTAAGTTTGTGGTAATATGTTACGGCAGTGGTAGGAAACTAATACAACTTAAACAGGCTTGAAGAGCCCACTATTCATCTTCCCTTCCTGTCCTCACAGTCTGATATCCAAAGATGCTCAAATTCCTAGCCTTCTGCTTACATAGGTAGTGGGAGAGAGGGGAACTGAGGCATGTAGGATTCCCCCACTCCTAGAAAGTGTGAAAGAGATGCATCAAGCTCCATAGTCTCTCTTTGGAATGTGGTACCCATTGTTTCAGCTTTGGGAATTCAACTGCAATCTTAAGATGACAGGAAGGGATCTATCTAGGTAGACTCAACATAGGAGAAAGAGGAATGTGGTCTAAAAACCTGTTGCTAAGATGCCTTTTAAGTGTCAACATCTCATCTTGGGTACTTTATTGTACCTTATTCCAAACTTATCTTGTTGGTATCTCTGGGGATGAAAGCCCAAAACACATGTTCTATACCTCCCAACACTCAAACCCTGTCATACAGGATTACATGTTTTCACCTCATTTCTCACTATGATAGAAACCTAGAAGCCTACAAGCACAGCTTTCATTTTTACAGCTAGAAGGTATCTGCAGCCATATTTGACAAATCAAGAACCTGAGAACTAGACAGGATAAATGATTTGACTAAAGACACAACACTTGACTGACAAAGTAGGGGCTAGACAACAGATCCTTTGCCTTCTGCTCCCACACCCTTGACCCTTATTTGAGGTTGCCTCTCTTGAAATCAAAAGGGAATACTGCCTTTTAGAAGAAAATGCATTTATTATAGGCTTGTTTCATTTCCACAGTAGCTCCTTTTTAATTATTGGTGTTTCAACGAATATGTCATTATAATCCTATACCAACTGTGAGATTTATAAGTACTTATTCCTCAACATTTCCTAGCCAAACAATTACATCGGCTCTCTTCTCTTTTGGGGTCTGTTGTTTTATTGTTGTGTTAATGGGGAGCATACTGAGCTTGTCCTCCATATAGGATATGTGGTAAGAGTCAACTAATCTCAGATTTCTGTTTCTGCCACAGAGAACGCTTTACATGTCAATAGTCACCACTGAATTTACTGTTAAAAGAAGTTAAAAGGTTTGCTTTGATCCTGGAAGCCCGTCATTAAAACTCATGCCAATTGGCAAAAACTTGAAAGGTTTGCTTCTCAGCACTGAGCACTAGGAAAGTTTAGTCAATTAGACTTGGCTTGATTTTTTTTTCCTCAGGATGAGTTTTCTACTTTGAAAGACTCCCCAGAAGAATGAATTAATAAGATGTCAAGGAAAGGAAAATTCAGATCCGAAGTGAACATGGACAAAGGTATCATTATATATAAAAGGGGCAGAAAGCCTGCCTTAGCTTTGCAGCTCGGCACTCAGAAACCAAGCCTGATTTTTCCAAAAAGAGCAATGTCGTTAGCACTTAAAAACAGACCTAACTGCTAAAACCATCTCAACCTACTTCCTTTCTCTTTATCCTTTCTTCTTGCATGTGGTGTGCAAACCAAATACAAGTCATATTTCCATTAGCTTTAATACTCATTGAGAAGAACACCATCCCACTATGTCTCTCTGTGGTACTCTCCTCAGAAATCAAACACCCATTCCAGTTGCCAGTGGTTCTCATGACTCCACATTAACCCCAAGCAGGACTGAGATTTGCAGGAAACATCCAGCCTTGGTTTAGGGTTCTTTATGTTTTCACAGCCCTCTTCCCTGGTAGTCTGGATAAATCTTTTTTTACAATTTTCTGTTGTAGAAACAGGAAACCTTTCTCAGCTATACTATATACAATAAACAAAAAAGTCTGTGAATAGGAAAATGGAATCTTTAATTGCGTATATCATAATACATTTTATATATGTTTATATATAATATGTTATAATCATAAGTAGCATATGTTATAATATGATTGGGTCTGAACATGGTGCCATGGTTTTTCCAGTTTACTCTAACAAGGCTATTTTGGTGAACTATAAAAATAAAGCTAAAGAACAAACAATGAATCATGGAACACTACATCTAAAACTAATGATGTAATGTATGGGGATTAACATAACAATAAAAAAATTAAAAAAAAAAAGCTAAAGAGGCATGTTCCAAATACAATGCCTTCTCCCCAACATGCCTTATGTGCGCATTAGTTCAATCACTTTTCTTTTACCATTACATCGAATCAGTCACCAGATCCTCTTGTTTCAACCTTTCAAGATGTCTCAACTTTGCTTTCTTTCTCTTAAGCTTTGTTACGCAACTACACACTAACAAATACCTGATTGCAGCAGACACCTCCTAATCTGTCTCCATTATTTTGAATCTCTGTCTTCACCACCACACCACTGCAGATGAATACAGTTAAGATACTAGATAAAAACAAGTGTCCCTTCTCTGTCAATGCCACAAGAGAATGCACAAAGATTTGATATTATCTGACCCCACTGTAGCTAAACTTTTCTTCTAGCTCATTCTACTGGTGCTCAAATCTTCCATGCATGCTTCCCATTGTGCCTACGTTCAAGTTCTTTGCTGAAAACTTTAAACACTCGTATCTACTAAACAAGTCATCATTAGCCTTAAAATTCAAGAGATTCTATGAAACTTTCTTTAAACATTTCTCATCTACTCTCTTTTCTGAAATCCAATTTTAGTTACAATAAATAAGTTCCATTAACATTCTATTTTCTTTTTTTTTTTAAGATTTATTTATTTGAGAGAGAGATAGAGATAGAGAAAGAGAGTGAGAATTGGTGGGGGGAGAAGCAGAGGGAGAGGGAGAGAGAGTCTTGAGCAGACTGCGCTGAACAATCTCATTACCCTCAGATCACTACCTGAGCGGAAACCAAGAGCAGACACTTAACTGGCTGCGCCACCAGGCACCCTGAACATTGTATTTTCTTATACTTGTCTCATTTATATTTGTTGGGCCCTAATTTCTAAGACTTTTCAGATTTTAAGTATAAGAACTTTACTTGGGAACTTCACATTTTATTGGATTTATCCTTCCATTTTAAACAACTGAAAACACTGGGGAAAATACTGGAAATAACAGTTCTCAGGCACTGGACAATAAACAGCACAGGACTATGATCCCTGAGAAAAGGAAAACAAATGAGGTGTGCCCTAAGATTGCCCCAACTGACTGCCTAGAAGAAGTCTGTAGACTGTAGCATAAAGAGGGGGAAGCCAAACAGAACTTGGCAGTTTCCCTGAGTTGAAGGAACAGACTAGAGAATTTGTGGAGGCCAAGGCAGCTAGGATCCATATGATAAAGTATCAGACAGAAATGAGCTAACCAGAAAAGCTCAGGAGATCTTCAGTGTTCTTTTCAAGCCCTCAGTGGAGTACTGATCAGCTCATGTTTGTGAAAAAATGACTCAAAGCCAGAGAAAGGACCACCACATACGTATAGGCAAAACACAACCCAGAAAAGTAATTAAAAATGCATCAGACCTAAATGTGAGAGCTAACACTGTAAAACTTAGTAGAAGACCTAAGTGATCTTGGGAAAGGCAAAGATTTCTTAAATAAAACACAGAAACCACAAACTATATGGGGAAAAGATCAACAAATCACACTTCATCAAATTTACAGACCTTTACACTTTACAAAACACTGTTAAAAAGAAAAACCACATGCTGGGAGAATACAGTTGGAAAACATATATTTTATGAAAGATCTGTATCAAAAATATATAAAGAAGTCACAAATTCCTAAATGTTTATAGCGGCTAGATATAGAAATGTCAAAAACTTGAAATAACCCAACTGGAGATTGGTTAAACAAACTGTGATACATCTTTACAATGGAATATTCCTAAAAAATTAAAAAAAAAAAAAGAACTGATAGATGCAACAACATGACAAGTCGACCCCAAAGGCTACCTACTCCTTTCTGGTTTTCCTCTCTTTACGTGTTTTCCCCTTCTCACGTATTTTGCCATTTTTGATGTTGTTCCATACGTCTCTGAGGTTCTTTCATTCTTCTTCAATTTGTTTTCTTCCTGTTCTTCACAGTATATAATTTCTATTGATAAATCCTCAAGCTCACTGATTTAGTCTACCATTTCATATTTGCTACTGAGTCCATATCGTGATCTTTTTTACTTGGGGATTGCACTTTAAAACTCTAGTATCCTCCTCCCTTTTTTTAGTTTCTATTCCTTTATTGAGATTCATTTTTTGTTGAGTAATTCTTAATTATGTTCTCTTTAAATCTACAAACAAGGCTTTCTCTAATTCTTTGCATATATTTAAAATAGCTACTTTGAAATTTTTCTATAATAAATCCAACATCTCAGCACACTCAAAGTCAGTTTCTATTGTCTCATTACTTTCCTGATTATGTCACACTTTCCTGTTTCCTTACATGTTTTATATTTTGCTTTTGCTCTTGCTGTTGTTAAAACTGTACATTTAGACAATATATTGCAGCTGCTCTGGATTTTTATTTTTCCCCTGAGGGTTTTTATTGCTGTTTTATTTTTTTAATTTATTTAACATGCCTGGACATAATCTACAGAATCTGTCACACTCTTGGCATGTGTTTGCTGAGGACTCTCAACATTTTTTTTAAAAATTCTTGTTTTTATTTTTTTAGCCTAACTTCCTAAAGGTCACCCATCTGTCCTTTTTTTTTTTTTAAAGATTTTATTTATTTATTTGAGAGAGGGAATGAGATAGAGAGCATGAGAGGGGGGAGGGTCAGAGGGAGAAGCAGACACCCTGCTGAGCAGGGAGCCTGATGCGGGCCTTGATCCCAGGACTCGAGGATCATGACCTGAGCCAAAGGCAGTCGCTTAACCAACTAAGCCACCCAGGTGCCCACCCATGTGTACTTTTAACATAGCGGTCAGTTAATAATTGCTGTGAGGTTGTGCTCAAAAACTTTGATCTAGTAAGGCTCCAAGGCTTGGCTGGTTAAATTATGTGTGGGGCGGAAAACATATTCAAAGTTCAGGCAGTTTTCAAATTTGACCTGGCTTTTCCTTTCTGCTGGCTTATTGGGATCTCCCCTACATGTGCATACAGGTTTCCAGTCATCCAGAGTGGAGAATTTGGACTCTCATATTTCAGCTGTGTGTGTAGCACCCAAAGCAGTGAGGGATATGTGAAAAACTTGTGTGGTCCATCTCCATCTCTTCCATTTTCAGGATTCCTTCTATTTGATTTCTGGCAAGTCTGCCACACTTAGGGTTCCCACAAAGGACTGCAATCTAAGGCTACCAAAGTGGCAGTCTTTTCTACTCCTCCTCCACAAAGTGTGGTACTTTTGCTGACCTTGTCACTTGGTGTGTGCTTTTTGCACCCAATTCCAAATCAAGTCATCCCCCTCCAAGCAGCAAAGGTTCTGGTTTTCAGGTCCAGCCCTACCTGGTAGAAATACTATGTTGTCAAGCTGGACAGGGGAATGGAAGAAGGAAGCATTTATCCTTTAGCTCTTGCTTTTCATTGGTCCAGGGTGATTCCACCAGTGTTAGTTCATATTTTCCCACACTTCCTGGGTGCACATGTATGCATGCTAGTGTGTTCAATGGGCAAGAAAGGAGAAACCCACTTCACAAATCCAAGAAAGTATGGAGGAACCTGTATTAAGCCAGCTGAAACCTATGCAAACTGGTCACCAGAGCAATGGCAAGACGAACAGGTAGAACTTGAAAGATGTGAAATGCTGAACAAGAGGATTCTGATACAAAGACATCATGAAAACTTAAATAGAGTAATATACCTTATTCTTGGGTAGGAATACTAAATATAAAGATTTTAGGGTTTTTTTTCCAAAGGCATCCATAAATTCACATAAAATTCCATAAAACCTCACAGCATTCTTTGACAAGCTGATTTTTTTTTTTAAAGATTTTATTTATTTATTTGACACAGAGAGACAGCGAGAGCAGGAATACAAGCAGGGGGAGTGGGAGAGGGAGAAGCAGGCTTCCCGCTGAGCAGGGAGCCCGATGTGGGACTCGATCCCAGGACCCTGGGATCATGACCTGAGCCGAAGGCAGACGCTTAACGACTGAGCCACCCAGGCGCCCTGACAAGCTGATTTTTAAAAAATTTACAAGAAAAAAACATCACCAAAGAATTCTGATTCTGAATTCTCTGAAGAATTCTGAACTCTCCTGAAGAAAAACAAGAGATTGGGGATACTATTCTATAGGCATAACAAAAAACAAAAAGCCATTGGGGAACTGGCATAAGGAGAGATAAATAACAGAACAAAATTAAGAGCTCAAGAGCAGACCCATCCATATAGAAGTTATAATATAATTTATTTACAACATAATTAACACTGCAAATCAATTGGGAAAACATAGTGTTCTCAATAAATGGTGCTGAAACAGTAAGTTTTCCATATGGAAGAAACATAATAAGATTTTATATCACATCATAAACAAATTTCAAATGAATTAGGACTCAAAGAAAAAAAATAAAAATCAGTTATAAGTCATTAAAGGAATTATATGGTTGGTGAGGACAGATTGATTAAACTGGATTAAAAAATAACACTAATAACATATACCATGAAAAAATATATATACATTCATTACATTAAAATAAGGAGTACTGCTCATTAAAAGACACTATACTGAAAGTGAAAATCCATGCAACAAACTGGAAGAACTTTAAAACAAAATAACATATAAATCGCCAAAAGACTAATATGCTGAATTCTAGGGATTCCACAAATCATGAGAAAAAGACAAACAACCCAATAGAAAAAACGTCAAAAGAGATGAAGGAAGCAGAAGCAATCCACTTCATTGATTTAATCCACTAACAGATTTGGATTCAGAGTTTGGAAAACACTACTCTAGACTAGATGACTCAGAGATTTGAAGAATTAGTGTCAACCAAAATATACTGTCTCTACACTACATTGTTCACTTGCAAAAGAATGCCAGAATATGTACAGCATTCCACAAATAATCATTTTTTTTAAGTTTCAAAAGTCACAACATTGATAAATGGGTATTTAAAAATTCCAACAATCAAAGTATGTAATAAAATACTCAACCCTCACTTCATTCCTCCCTGCCTGTCCCGCCTCTCTGGAAGTAGTTTTTGTATATATCCTAGACTGTGCGTGTGTCTGTGTTTCTTAAATATTTTCCTACACTTTACAAACACATGTATGCATAATATTATTAAAATTATTGTATAATTGTCTGTTACATTATTTTTTCACTTAATTAATTATTACAAATATCTTCCAACACTATCACATCTACTGATTTCATCACATCTATGGCGCTTGAGAGTCTTGAATTTTATACCTTCCAAGAAAGTGTCAGCACAAGATTGACCCAGTTGCATCACTTTTTAAAGAGAGTGATTATTTTATTGTAGCTACATTTCAAAGCTCTAGGCAGACCTATCTAATATCTTTGTTGGGAATATTTGATGCACATGTTCCATTCAATTCTGCAATAATCTAGAATACAGGTTTTCCAAAGCTGGGAAATTTTCAAATGGTACTTGGAGACAAAGAGGGCATTTTCTAGGTGAATTTAATTTTTTTTTAATAGCTATTCAAATGAAATTCAAAGATACATATTTCTTCACAGAGGTGATAAAAAAATATAGTGCCTAGAGTGAAAATATGTGAATCAGGAGCTAAGCCATGTGTGAAAACACATTACAGAGGCAACTTGATGAATATCTGAATTACTGACAACTATGTTGAACTATCAGCTTAAAATACACACTTACTCAGTTTTGCTTTCAGATGAATAAAGAACCATCATTTTATACATACATGTGAAACAAACTGAAGCAAGTGGTGCCTATTTCCATAACTTACTTTCTCTTCAGAGGAAAACCGACCCCTTCACAATCATCCAGAAAGAGTATAGCAGTTGTTGTTGGCTTATCGGAGTAAATGTCTGGCCTAGCTTTTCTTATAGATTTGAATATTTCACTTTTTGCAACTTTCTGAAAATCAGCAGTCCAACTTATCTATGCTGACTTTAACACTGCTCCTGATGCTTCCTGCAGTGTCAAATTCAGTTGATACATAATGAAAGGAATTTAGACCTGGATGGGGTGAAGAATTGTAAATGCTTCAACTGCCTCTCCCCTTCCTTTCTCTTGACATATGTGGATCATGGCAGCTGAATACAGATGTGGCTTCAAATCCTTCTCAACACAGTACTTCAGGAGGCCCCTACTGATCCATCAGAGCTGACATACAAGATAAATTCTACTAGCCATTCCTGAAGATCTGCTGTCAAGTGACATTCTGACTTTAGGCAAGCCTCTCTTTTGTGTCTCATTTTTTCAGAAAACAATGTAACTAATTATATCTATCTCACAGGACTGTTGTGAGGAAGACATGAAATAAAGTGCAAGGAATAGCCCAATTTGTTGTACAATTGATCAACATTTGTTGAGTGAATCCGTAGAAACATACAAAAATGGTACTTGAATTTTTAAAAATTTTTAAACTTAAAACTTGAGGATATAGTAGTTTTAGGACCTCTTCCTCACTTTTTTTTAAACTTTTAATTATGGTAAAATACATGTAACACAGAATTCACCACCTTCACCATTTTAAGTATACAGCTCGGTAGAGTTAAGTATATTCACATTGTTGTGCAACCGATTTCTGGGCCTTCTTCATCTTGCAAAACTGAAACTCTGTATTCTTTAAACAGTAAAACCCCATTAGCCCATCCTCCCAGCTCCTGACAACCACCATTCTATTTTCTGTTTCTATGAATTTAACTACCCTATAGGCCTCATTTAATTGGAATCATACAGCTTTTGGGTTTTTCGAACCTGGCTTATTTTAGCTAATATAACGTCCTCAGTTCATTCATGTTGTAGCATGTGGCAGAATTTCCTTACTTTTTAAGGCTGAATAATATTCTATTATATGTATACAGAATATTTTGTTTATTCAATTATCAGTTGATAAACACTTGGGTTGCTTACACCTGTGGGCTATTATGAATAATGCTGCTATGAACATGCATGTACAAATACCTCTTTGAGATTCAGTTTTAAATTCTTTTGGATATATACCTGAAAGTGGAATTACTGAATCATACGCTAATCCTATTTTTAACTTCTGAAGAACTGCCATACCATTTTCTGGATCATATGGTAAGAGTACATTTAATTTCGTAGGAAACTGCCAAAGTGTCTTCTAAACATTTTACATTCCCACCAGCAGTGAATGAAAGTTCCTATTGCACCACATCCCTGCCAACATTTGGTGTTGATAGTATTCTGGATTTGGACATTGTAATAGATGTGTAGTGGTATCTCATTGTTTCAACTTCTGTTTCCCAGATAACATGCAGATGTGCTTATTTGCCATCTGCCTATCTTCTTTGGTAAAAAGTCCATTAAGGTCTTTGGCCCATTTTTTAATCAGGTTGTTTCTTTTCTTAATGTCGAGTTTAAGAGTTCTTTGTAGATTTTAGACAACAATCCTTTATCAGATGGATCTTTTACAAATATTTTCTCCTAGTCTGTGGTTTGTCTTCTCATTCTTTTGACACTGTCTTTCGTAGGACATTTTTAAATTTGAATGAAGTCCAGCTTATCCATTATTTCTTTCATGGATCCAACCTTTGGTGTTGTATCTAAAAAGCCATCCCCATACCCAAGGCCATCTAGGTTTTCTCCTATGTTATCTCCTAGGAGTTTTATAGTTTTGCATTTTAAATTTAGGTCGGTGATTTAGGATCTCACTTTGTATCATAAATTTCAAAAGCAAAAACAAAACAAAAGCAATGGCTGTTTGCTCCTCATCTTGGACAAGAAATTAGCTGAGTTTTTCTGAAATTCTAAAGGCAAAAAAATATGCATTTGAATTTTTGTATGGCTGATTTTCAAAAAATCAGATACTATATAAAGTTCAACTATTGGAAAGATCTGTCCTCTTTCCTCAGGCCTCTGTCATTTTTCTTATTCCTGTATCTCAGAGCTCCATAATATGACACATTAATATAACTAAAAGCTAGCTGCAACTTTTCATAAAAGGATTGGAAGGAAATGTAGATGTTCAAGAGGTGTTGTCAATTCAGAGAAATCATTACCCTTGGAAAAAGAATGATGTGAAAATATTTTAACCTAAAATAGAAGGAATAAGAAACACAAGGCAACCTCTTTAATGACGAATATCTAAAAGCCAAACATCCTCAATGAGGGACAGAGTTAAAGTAAAATATTTATGTGTGTTATTATGATGAACTCTGATTTGTTACTAAATGTTGGGTTTTATTTTCCTTTGTGCTTTGTCATTATATATTAGCATTGTCTTCTGTGCATTATTTATGGCCAGGACCTATCTTTGTATCACCTGTATGATTAAAGTATTAAAGAGGAAGGACATGCTAGATCATGGCAATTTAACATGATGCTTAAGTATCAGATTACCAGGCCTGAAAGAGTCAAAGATTAATTTCCCCGGAAATGTTCTTATTTGATTTGTAAAATAAGTTCTTCAGTCACAAGAAAATTGGGTAGAGACAAAGAAAAGGCCAATACTTAGCTCTGGATCTTTTACTTGCCAGCCAAATCTAATTATCTTATTCTTACACGAAAACATTACCGAAGAGCCTCTGTTTAGTGGTACCACTGATGACTGGGTCTGCTCCTTCATAGATAACAAGGGCAAGAACGACAAGAAGGACCAAGTTTGGGCACTAGAACTGGGGAGAGGCAAAATAGAGCTTTAGAACGATAAAGATCTTCACAACTTGAAATCGTACGTATAATATGAATCTCTCATACCTAACTTCATCCGAGGAATAAGAAGGACTCTATGATGACACAGGCTAAGTTTCCTCTTAGCCTAGAAACTTCAGAAATCAGAGTAAAGTACAGATAAATGCTAAGATTTTTGGCACTTCTCTGATAATTCTATTTCCCAGGGCTCCGAACAATTGTGGTGTGCACAACCATACCATATCAGCACAAGTGGAGAGAGTACATTGGAACAGGGGAAGAGGACAAAATAACCCCCTCAGAAAAACACTCTGATGGGCAATCCCAAGAGGCAAAAAGCCAACAGAATCAGTGAAGATATGGGTGTCCCAAACTAGTCATCCGATTTTCAAGGGGGATCATAATAAATCAGAGCTATTAAGTACGGTACAGTTCCTGTCAGCCACCTCATGGATAGGATCAGGGGCAACTTTAACACTGCCATTTTTTTTAAATGACCTGAGTAAATTGTGTTAACCTATTCTAGCCCCTGACTCTCACAGTAAAGGTTGGTTCTGTCTGATTCCTCCTTCTCATTCCAACTCCGTACCAAGGATGGGTGAAGATAGCTCTTACTTGGCCCAGCATCAGCTTTAGTAGAATGTGAGGGCGGAGAAGTGGGAGACTCTGTAGATGTGTGGGGGCAGCAGGAGAATAAGAGAAAGACTGGGAAGGGTTAAGGAGTTGGAAAAAACCTTTAAAAGCCTGTTTTTAAAAATTTTTCTACCCTTAGTTGACCCCTAACTGGACAAAAGAAAAGATAGTATGTTTCCTTTTTCTTTCATATTTTGTTTACTGTTTTGTAAACACTTTAATTAATAGGTTGGGGATGAGTTGAATCAGGGTGAAAATTAACGATATCATTATTCCAAGGCTCAGCCCTCTTTTGCTAGAACGATGCAATTTTAGTCCTATCTGATTTTCTCCTTTGGCTTTAAGTGGATATATCAGAACCAGCTGCCATTTTTTATACTGCAGTGGTACTAATTCATCAGCCCACCCATGACTTAGGATACCTAGAACCTCTCAGTGATATTACTTAGCAGATGCCTGGCTCAATACTGAAACTGAATAGCCAGGAGAAGTCACTTACCTGTCCTTGCAGTGCAAATCTGAAAATGTACATTTCTTTTCCCTCAACTGACAGATGAAATGCTTTCCAGGACTCAAGCATGGCTGTCCACCATACTGGGGCTGGCACCTCTTTTCAATTTCTGGTATCCTGCCCACACTCAGGAGAGTGCTCAAACATCTCCTTCCCTTCTCTGACACAGAATGTCCTAGAGCCCCAAGCAGGCCACTTCTGGGAACCCTGCTCTCTCCTGGAGACTAATCTTCTCCCTTTCTCTTCCAGTCTTTCAGTGTTCTCTGAATGCCACTAGCAATCTCAACTTCATTTCAATTCTATGAATTAATGTTACTATTATTGTTTGAGGTTAGGGTCATCCCTTTGGTAGGTCCCCAGTACTTAATTTGATCTTCTTAAAATGTTTGTAGAGCAACTGAGCTGCTAATATTAATATCCTTTTATAGATTTGAAAACTGAAGCATCAAAAGACCAAATGACCTAGGCAAGGCATATCACATGGTTTACAAAATGAGACAGCCAATGAATGGATGAGTACATAAGTGAATGAATGACTTGCCCAAAGTGGCAGAGACAACTAGATCTTAGATTCCCTAGCACTTAGCCCATTCACCTTCCTTTCATATGCAGAATTAAAATCTCTTGACCAAATATGAGTTGCATATGACATCTCAAAGGACTGTGCAAATAAAAAAAAATAAAGAATTTGTACAGCACTATTAAGTTAATAAAATGTTTTATCATTATATCCCCAATATCTTTTAGTTATTATATAGCACCCACTGGGCAGGTATTAGCTCCATTTTAGAACAAAAAGCTGAGGCCCAGAGAAGGTAAGGATCTTGCCTAAGTGAACACAGCTAATTGGTGATAGAGCTGAAATTTGAACACAGATCTAATTTTAGGTCCTGTGCTTTTTTAGTAAATGAAATCAAAGCTATGGCCTTCTCAACTTCTCACCTCCAAAACAGAACACTTGTTTTGTGGCTAAGAGAATACTGAAATGCTTCAAGTAACTTTGAATCCTTTGGAAAATTAGGAATACATACCTTCACCACAATAGTCATATTGATCCCCCTTGTGGTCCTTTGTGCTCCCATCCTACAGGCATTGTTGCTGGATAAGCCAGTTCAAAGAAGTTATCATTAAAATGTAAAATCTAATAGCTAGCAAGACTCCAAATCTCCCTGGGATATTCAGTCACATTACTGAAGTCTACTGGAAACGTGACACTAATGACAAGAAGGAACTTTATACCTCCTATTTTCCTTTGCTGACATTACAAATGTAAAATCTCTCATTTCCCTAAAAGTTCATCTACTTGATCTATGCTGCTGAGGCTACATATTTAGTATCTCTCTGGCAGCAGGAAAGATTCCGGCAGACACCAATGGGCCTGTTAGTCGTACACAGGGAGAACTTATTCCAGGACAGAGAAGACACTCCTTATGTCCCCACGTCTATGCTATCCCCACACTTAGCCCAGCATGCACTCACCTGCAAAGACCACGGACACTGGCTGTCTGTCGATGGATCACTAATTACACAATAAAGAATTAAGCCCCCCATGAAACAAAGGGAAATTGGACTGGAATATAGTTACTGTGTGTGCTAAAACTGAGAAAGACCCAAGGCATTGGAAATAAATGACCCCGTAGAAAGGAATTACCACAACTCACTAAAACATAGCTACCTGAATACAGAGAGCACTCTCCTTTGTTCCCTTTTTCCTGTCCCGTGCTGGCCCAGTAAGAGAGTATTTAAGCATGAAGACCTAGTTCAACTCTTGTCTCCTGCATGAAGGCTTCTCATTCCTCCAGGAAGAACTATTTGTTTGCTCTTATTCTCCCTAGTGGGAATGGGACCATATATACCTTCTTTGCTTGCTTTATCTTCTATGCTTAGTAAAGTGGAAGACATAGAGTATGATCTTAATATTGCTGAATTAATTAAATCATCAGTCTTCCCTCTGTGTTCCTGTAACATTTAATTCCCATCAGAGCAGCCCCTTTCTCATATTTTTGTCTGGATTTTATTCTTTCTCCCTCACTGTATTACCAGCTTTTTGAATGGTAAGAGGAATTAGGATCTACTCATTTTGGTAGCCCAACACTTCCCAGAGCACTTTTATGGAAAACCAGTTCTATAGATGTTTCTTGGATAGAACAGAAATAAAAGTAACTCATTTCTAACATTCTATTATATTAAGAAAGCAAGTTCTTATAAAACATGGTGCTTGAGAAGCTCTAGTTGAGAAGTAAGAGGAATACCAATTAAACAATTAGGGAAGTTATGCAATGCAGGCCCCTGAATTGCAATTAGGCCCTTGACATTTTGTACCTTGTCAGAGTTAAACAAAGTCAGTGGAAAATAAGATTCACTCAAGTAGCCATTTTAAATAAACTGGACACAGAATGTGTCCCTACGAGGGAATTTTTGATATGGAGTCTGCTTCTTTATGTTCCAGTCACCACACTTCCCAGTCTCCGGGTCTGATTAAAAGCCCAAGTACACTTTTACTTTAAATTAGCTCTGAAGTCAACAGAAATTTTTTTACTACTGCAGAGGTCACCTGGCAAGCAGCCATCCAAATTAAGAAGTGAGAGCTGTAACTCACACCTAATAGCAGCTAGTTGCATTGCCTCTGAAAAGGGAACCCAATGATCAGCAAAATTTAAGGGAGTGGAAGGTTTCAGGCCATCAGTAATTCATATGCTTCTCTATATCCTACTTGCTGGGTTGGTGTATTCTTACCTGTCATGAGAATTATACTATTAAGCCAGACCCCAGAGTGATAAACCTTCCCAAATAATTAACCTGGGGTATCAAAACACTGGAAGAGAAGTGATACACTTAATTAAAAAGAGGTTTACTATGGACAATAGTCCCAGAGATTAATGTGGTATCTGGTCTCAGAAGATAGCTCCTGGAGGGTACTGATGTCACTCAAACCCAAATTCACAGGTGGCCCTGCACTCAGAACCCAGCATTTTGTCATATGCAACCGAGACACACATGCTGTCTGTGGCATCTGCAGAATGTGTAATTTGTCAAGGACAGGGATAGGGGGTAGCTTCATGAGCAGTTGCGCAGGGTCCCACACTTGGTTTAAAGTTCTACTGTTGCCATTTTGAAGATCTTAATGGCATTTTGCACAAGAGTCCCCACATTTTTATTTTGCCTTGGGCCCCACAAATTATGTTGCTGATCCTAGACAGAGAAAAAGACAAACCATCACTGACTTTTTTTGAAGACTATGTAAGCCCCTTACTGTCTGGTCAGAGGTTTAAGGTTCCTGGTAGCAAATAATGCATATATCAAAACACTGGGCTGGATTTAGAGAAAATTAGTCACAGTTAAGATCTGGATCAACTGCAGGGGACTTTTATACCCTTTACTCCTGCACTCTGCTCCTAGAAAAACTGCTTTATCAGGTGGCTACTGCTGCAACTTGAAGATGGTTGCTTTGGGTCACCAAGGGTGACTAGTTCGTTATTTCTCTCAGAACAGTTCGAGCAAAACTGTGAAATTGACAGTGTATGTTTGGATCCCCACTCCTCTCCCTACATCCTGTTATCCCAGTACTGCTATGAAGTCCCTGTTCTGTCTCTTCATGCACTTACCCCAGGTATTCATTGTTCTCATCTTCTTTAACCGCCCAGGTCAAAATGTGCTTTCAGTAAAGCATCTGATAAATTACTTCACACATGAAAGTATCTGTTAAACTACTTCACACAGAACTGATAAATCAATAAGCGTATACATCTAAAGCAATGGAACAGTGTCTGACATAGAGTTAGCATTTAATAAGTATTAGCTGTTATTTTTATTGTCATTAGCATTTTTTTGGTTACTAAAAATGTTAATCTTCTGAGGGATACCCATATTTCTTGAGGTGAAATGAGTATGGGGTAGATGAAGGATGTTAGAAGTCAAGCAGGCCTTGGTTGACATCATCTATCAGCTAATTTATATCTAAGCTTCCATTAAATTCCTTATATGTTGTACTACTTAAAGGCAAAGATCAAGAACCCAGCATAATTTTTACTGTGTTTTTGTTTTTCTCAAAGCTCTATTATTTTTTAGATGATGTATGTTGGTATTCACTACTCATGCACCTAAACTCTTTAGGTACCTGAGAAATTTAATTAGAAAATAAGTGGATTGAAAAAAGAAGAAGAAGAAAAAAGAAAATGAGTGGATTGAAGAACCTGTCTCCTAACCGGTGAGCTCTGGATGTTCCTGGAAGGCCAGGAACATTCTTACTCAGCTTTATATCTTGGTAGGTCAGTACCTTATCGATATATCATAAATGTCTGATTATTGAAAAAGGAGACGTCCAGAATGATAGCATCAGCTATCATCATAGGCAAAAAGCATTAATTAAAAAAAATATGGAAAGTGTGTCCATATAGAATGAGGTGTTAACTGTTTCTCTAAAACTTTACAGTCTAACGAAAGGCCTTTTTTTTTTTTAAGATTTTATTTATTTATTTGACACAGAGAGAGAGAGACAGAGAGACAGAGAGACAGAGAACAAGCACAAGCAGGGGGAAACGGCAGGCAGGGGAGAAGCAGGCAGGGGAGAAGCAGGCTCCCCGCTGAGCAAGGAGCCTGATGTGGGGCTCAATCCCAGAACCCTGGGATCGTGACCTGAGCCGAAGGCAGCCGCTTAACCAACTGAGCCACCCAGGCACCCCAAGAAAGGCCATGTTTTCTAGAGACACCTCAGCCTCTAGACTGTCAGGGTGAATGCTGCATGGGTGGTCAACAAGGGTATCGGTGGGTCCAGCACAAATTGAAGGACAGAAATCGATCCTCTTTCTGCCCATCCAACCCTTATCATTGCCGTCCTAGAAAGAGCACACTGAAGCTCAATGATTACTGTAATTTTTAGTCCTTCAGTCAATTTTTAAAACATCTAAGTATTTTGGTATTTTCACACTAAAAATTAAAATATGAGAAACATACTCTGCAGATAGTTTTATTTGCTTTTTTGAATTTTAAGAAAATATGTATGTAATATAGACACAAATATAGGAGTTAAATACAAATACATATGTTTTATTTATATATTATATACACATATGCAATTATATAAGCATATAGTATATGCATGTGATCACCAGGTGACAGAGAATAGAAAATATAATTTCTCATGTGAAACACTGACAAACCTATGCTTCTAGACCTGTCAGTTCTAGAACATGCTGCTACTTCTTGGAGCTATTCCAGCCTCTTGGCTAGATATATATTTTTCAAGGTATTTTCAGATTTACTCTTATTTCAAAAGGAGTCATAATTTCAGACTGACTTTCAGGGTAAATATACTGAACATCAAAACATGCCAATCTGCTAAGCAAGTGAAAATTTTTTCTCTCCATGTTGAAACCTATCTTCATAACCTGCTTAGCATGGCTATTTGTATAAAAATTTTGGTGGCTTTTTTTTTTCTTAATAAGAAGTTTCATTTCATGGGGGCCTAATACAGCATATATAGAAAATATGGAATTAGAAATCACTAAGAGGCTATGTGCCCAAAGAAACTATTAAGCCAGACATAGGCTGTTAAGTCAGAGAACGTAGGTTTGCCATAGACAGAGATCAAGTACAAGGGAATTTAAACAATTCTGTGGGGTGTTTGTTTGTTTTGATTTGGGCAAAGAGCATCAAGAATCAATAGACTGTGAAAAGATGACTTGGAGACCTGACACAAGAGGAATGTTCCTGAAGTAGTCTTTGAAGAATATAAATTGGTACAACCACTTTTGAAAACAGTTCAATATGATTTCTTAAAAAGGTAAACATAACTATGATATGACCCAGCCATTCTACCCCTAGGTATTTATCCAAGATAAATAAAAGCATTTGTTTATACAAATACTTATACACCAAGGTTCACAGAGGCTATATTTTTTTCCATGCAAATTCTGGAAATAACCAATACACTGCACATAATAAGAACAGTATTTTATTTAAAGTAAGATAAACAAAATTTTAAAGACATCCTGGGAGCTAAAAGAGTGGGCAAAAGTCAACCGAAGCATCCAAACATGAGGAAACTATAAAACTCCAGAAAGGAAAATAAACAGACAACAAATGTAGACAATAGAAGGAAAAATGTATAAGAATATTAGAACTTTTCGAAGAGTCACAATCAATTAAAAAAAGACTGCATATGAAAGGAGTGGAAATGTGGAGAATCCAAGTGAGGAATTAGAACAGTTTATTTTTAAAGGTATAAAGACTTCTTAAAAGCAAACCTAAATACTCAAAGTCTGTGGAAATACCTTCAAAATCTAAATAAAACACTCTCTGTTCGATTTGGAATTAAACCCATATAACCATTAAATGGTATGAGATTAGGATAAAGATATTTTCAGATGAGCAAATTTCCCTGTGCCCTTTCTCAGTAAGCTACTGAATGATGTTCTTCACCAAAGTAAGGGAGAAAGAATAATCCACGTGCAGAGGCTAGCAGGCAGCCAGTCCCGAGTGAGAGAGCAAGATGGAGTCCTCCAGAAGGGATGTCTCCAGGAAAGAAATTTGAACTACTTGATTACTTACATGACTATATAGAAAATAATGCTCCATTGGAGACACTGGGAAGAATTAGTGATAAGGAAATATAATAAGAAGGAACCAATTATACAAAATAATTATTTCCAGGAAAAACAGAAAATTGTTTAAGAAATAAATATTGTCATAGTACATTATTTAGCTGCGGACTGAGTAAAACTGCTATTATTCTTTAAATCATTCATTAAATTACTGAAAATTAATATAAACAAATAATGTGATACAAAAATATAGGAAAAAATTGAATAACCTAATGTAGTTTGGTTGGACAGAAAAATAACATCAGTTCTTCCATATTGGGAGCTAAATAATGTTTAAATTTGATAAGACATAATAGAGTAAGCATTACCTAGGAATGATTAATAGATTTAGAAATAGATTTAATTATCTATTAATTGATTTAGATGTAATTCTTCTGCAGTCAATAGTGGCTTAAACAAATGGGGTTTTGTTTTTTGCTCACATAACAAGAAATACAGAAGCAGTCAGTCCAGTCATGGACAGCGGCTCAATGTCAGAGCTAAGATTTCTGTGATCCTGTAGCCTTTTTCTCAGGTCAATCACAAAGTAACTACTGAAGCTGTAGCCATCACATCTGCATCCCAGGCTGGAGGAAGGAAGAAGAACAGAAAGCAAAAAAGAGCATTCAAAGCAAATTTTAAAACTAATCCGACAATGTGATAGCCATGCTTTTTTTGCAAGAGAAACTGGGAAATGCAGGTTTTTTAGCTGGACATATTGTCAACTTCAACAAAACTGAGATTTCACTAGTTAATAAAAGAGAAGGAGGATGGATGTTATACAGGCAGCTTACCGTCTCTACAGCAGGGGGTAAATATCAAGATAAAGACAGCTAAAATAGAGTTGAAAGTGATTTGGAACTGGGGTCAGGAGATAAGGGGATAATAGAAGCTGCATTTCTGTTGTAATCCTCATAATCCCTCTGAACTTTAAAACTATAAACACGTACTATTATGAAAAAAAATTAAAGAACAGAACTGTGCTTAATCTATAAAATAATATATTGATAAAAGAGAAGGAAAAACAACATCATAACATACAAAATAAAAGTGTCACAAACGTCAAACAGAACAAAGGGATGAGAGAATTGAGCCAATAAAAACCATGTAGGTACTGTGAACATACAAGGACATGAGCCTTACCTGTTGCTATCGTACTCTCATTGCAAATAGCAACCTGATTGCCACAAAATATAATCTAACACACTATATAGTACTTCCAACTTGGGTTCCATTGGTTTTTAATTTTGTTAGACTTAATTTATACATTTGGTTTGGTTTTAAGTGGAATGAGAACCATAAACATAAGGAATTTATACCTCGCTTCATCGTTGTGCATTTGTAACATTATCAAAATAATGTGAGTCAACACTGGAGTTCCTTGAAAAAGAAAAGAATTTGCCTTGGCTTGAGAATTACTGTCCTATGAAGGCAGTTTCTTCTCATTTATCATATTATTTCTACCCATGTTGTTTTATGTTCATAATCCCTGTTTCTTATATCTAAAGATGCATAGGGTTAAGAGAAGCAGGACCAAAGATTGATCTGGGTATACAATCTTTGTAGCTTTACACAAAGTGCTAACCTGCATTTGTACTTCCTCATTTAGAAATCGGGCATAACTATGTCTACTCCAAATATGAGTGGAGATTAAAACACCAACCTCAGTATGTTGCACAAAGTAGGGGCTTGATAAATAAGTTTTTGCTCACAAAAGATAGAATTATTGACCTTATATATAGTTACACATGAAAAGTCTACTACGAAATCTATTTATGAGGATGAAAAGTTTATAACCCTTGGTCAACACGAAAATGGGGTGGTCTCAAATCTCCTCTTTTCATCTCAGTGGGTATCAATGTCAGTTTAAACTAGCTACTTGTAGTTTCCCTCTTCCAATACTTCTTGGATCTATTAAATTATAATTCTTCTCATTTTGCTCTGTCTTTTAAAAATCAATATAAACATATTTCACTCTACCTTATTAAATTGGAAACTTACTAGATATGAGACATCAAAATTGACCCAGAAACCAGCTGTACTAAAATTGTATTATCTCCTGCTTTATGTAGGTCCCAGAAAAAAACATGGATGACATAGCACATACCAAAAAAAAAGGGGGGGAGGGGTGTGGAGCAGCAGGACCGAAGAGCTAAAAGGAAATTGGAGCTATTCTTCCCTGGAAGCAGAAAGTAAAGGTTTAATGTGGACTTTCTCTAGAAAATTTTGACCTAGAAGGGGCTTGTTCACTGTACCCATAAAGATCCTAGCCCTCAAAATCATCACTATCATCCTCAATAATATCATCCAGTATCCCTGAATTGCATTTTTGTAATTTAATTTTTATAATTTGTGCAAAGCATTTTTGCATACATAAATTGTCCCTCAGTTTACAGAAAATAGCATAATTAATAGGTGGTAGGTCCAGGAATTCAAATCCATTCTTCTATTTCACAACAACCTAGTGTAGCCTCCATAGCGAAAGAGAGATGGTGAGAGGTCACTGACCTACCAGGCTGATGAAGTCAAATTGTGTGTGGGAGGTGACTCCCAGCTGTGGACAGAAAGGGACAGGAAAATGAGTCCAGCAAAGAATGAAAAGGTGAAGATACCTCCCACTAGATGGATTCCTAGAGGCTATAAGTATGCCATGTACCTTTAACAAGAAGAGAAACCTAAAATTCAAACTTCACTGATTGGCCTTGGCATATTTTGATGAGCAGTGGATGTGTTCAAATCTGTAAGATACGGTTCTCACAGCAACAGAGGAAAATAAGAGTCAAGCTAAGAAAAAAGACCAGATGCTCTCTCCAAAGCATAAAGAAATAAGACCATGTGCTTAAAAGGAATAGAAATCTAAGATCATGGCAAAGTTTTACGGCCTGCTGTGGGAGCATGTCTGCTTACTGCCAAGGGAGTAACAGGAGAATTTATTAGTAGAGATCAATGGAGCAACAAAAAAGCAACCAATGATAGTTTTAAAAAATTTAAGGCCCACTGAAAGACTATCTGGATAATTCAAATGTATTCTTGATGTTCAAACCTTTCAGAGTGTCATTTCTTTTTTCTTTGGAATAAACCAACACACAAAATGGTACTAACCCATTTAAATTCCATAAATAAAACTTGGATTTGTGGTCAAACACTGACTCAGCTATTACAAAGTGAAGCTGTATTCCTGGTTAATCATTTGAAAATACCATTGCCTATAAGGAAAGCCTGTCACCTTTTCAGATAAAATATGATGGGGAAAAATTATATCTTAATAAGACACAGTTAACTGATTTTATAGTATAGCTAATGTGCCAGTTATCAATTTACTATTTCTCAGCTTCAAATGGACCCTTCCTTATATGCTCTGTGATAAACAAGGGAATTCCTGGAAACCTTTTCCTATAAAGTAAGCATAATGATCAATTTTCTCAGTAGGAGACACTAGAAAGACATCACGAGAGGATGGAGCCTTCCAAAACTTCCTGTATAGGCTAGGGGGTCAGCCTTATGAGGGTAAAATCATCCTGCTGAGTCTGTCCCAGCCACTGGCTTAGAACACAGTCCCACTACGGCCTTGCATGCTACAACTAGCAATAACCTTTCCTCAGTCCTATAGATATAGAAGCCAGACCCCCCCACCCCCACCCCCCACCCCCCGCCAACCCACACACACACACACACACACAACCTTTACTCTGAAGGCTTTGCCCTCCTAGCTTCGGGACTATACTGAGGCCTGGAGGGTCACAACCCAAGTCCTTCAAGACCCACACCTGTGAAAGCCTGCACACTCTAAAGGCCTTCTACTCTGGCTGGCACCAATCTTGCTGCCCATCCACATCACCAATTGCTGACCACCTGCTGGCCTGCCTGCTTCCCTGGCCCAGTGCTTGCCCAGGCCAAACCAGTAAACATCTCTGCTACCCAGTGGGCGGAACTCCATCTTCTCCAACAAGGAGTGAGCCTCTTCCAAGTTTGTCCTTCTTTGGTTACTCTCCCTCAACCCTAGGGTAACATATAGTTTCTTTATATCCCATAGTTTCTTTTATCATAGCTAGTAATTTTTTATATTAACTTTACTACTTGTTGCATGGTTTCTGTCTCCTGATTGAGTACAAACTACTGCAGTTTGAAAAACAGGAAAAAAGAAAACAAAACCTAAAATCAAAAAATATGCATGAATTTATTAGGTATTCTATGCCAGAGAATGTTAGACAACTTAAATGTTTTATATCATTTAATCCTCAGAATTCATCAGAGTTAAGTATCTGAAGTTCAAGGAGATTAAATAACTTGTCTGGTTTTAGTAAGTTTATAGTTTAGTCAGAGACAAAAAAAAAATTCTAACCCTTGTCCATCTGAATACAAATAGTTTTAATTTGTGAATTTAAATATTTATGAATAAATATTTACAAATTTATATATTTATATTTGTAAAGTTGTATATTTATAACTCTATCTACGTATCTACCTAAGTAATGTGTGCTCTGCAGAAAAGGAACTGTGTTGAGAGAAAAGAAAGTTTGGGAGCAAAATTAGCAAGTCTTGGTGATTGTTAGGTAAGAGAGTGGAAGTGATTATGAACACTCCTTAAAACTGGATGACTTTGGACTCTCATCTGAATCACTGCAGGATTTCTCAGAAAAAGCATGACAGAAAAAAGCAGGATTTAGAGCAAATTAGTCATGAAGTAATGGGTGTGGAGCATGGATCTGTAATGGAAGAGTCAGAATTAGAAAAATTTTTTTTTAATGTTTGTTGCAGAAATTGAGGTAAGATGTGCTGAGGGTCCAGCATAGAGGAGCAGCGATGGATATCTAAGGAATCCATAGGACAGATTCATCACAAAGGGGACATCACTAGGATTGGGCATCAAACTAAGAAAGAGAGAAGAACAAATATCTGAATATTGGGAACATATTATAGAAGAATGTCTTAGAAATGCTTCACATAGGACATGAGACCCCTGGAAACATCATGAAACAGTCGTTTCCTTGTCTTGAGGAGCATAAATGGTTAACAATAAGATAAAGTCTTATCAACCATTTATAAGCAAGTATACCAAAGCAAGAGAAGATTGCTCTCCCTCTCTCAAATAAATAAATAAAATCTTAAAAAAATAAAAGAGGTGGTAGATGTTGTTTTATAAAAATGTCACTTGGTTTTTTTATTTGTTTTTTAATAGGTTATACATATACATGGTATAAAATTCAAAAGGCACAGAATGGTACACAGTGAAAAATAAGACTCCATTCACCTCTGATCCTAGCCATCCAGTTCCCTTCTGGAGATATAACCACTGTTACTAATTTCATATATATCGTACCAGAAAGAGCCTACACACATTAAATGGCACATAAAATATTTAGCTTTGAACAAACAGCAGCATATCTGTCATTGTGCTCTATGTTTTTGTTTTTGGCTTTTTTAACTTAAAATATTGTAGAGATTCTCCTTTATTAGTACACATAAAGTTCTTAGCTAAGCACTGTATGCTGATGAAACTAACTAATCTGCTGCTACAAAAAATATTATTATATATAAATCATTTTATACACATGCCAGCGTATCTGTATTATATAAATATGATACATACTAAAGACATAACACAGAAGTGGAATTACTGAGTCAAAAAAATTATATTTCTTTTTGTGAAACATAATGTCTAATTGCTCTCAATAGTAGTTAAGCCAATTTACTTTAACATAAACAATGGGAAGTGTCTACTTTCCCAAACCCTTGTCAAAATAGTTTGCAATGAGGCATTCTGGTCTTTCCTATCAAATAATTTTTAAATATTATCATTGTAATTTTGACTTAACATTTATCCTACTGAGAACCTGGGCATCATTTCAAATGTTTAAAAGACATTTATATTTCCTTTGCTATGAATTATCTTAATATATCACTTGCCCATTTTTGGTTAGACATTTATAGCAGTTCTCTATAAGTTAAGGAAATTAACTTCTGGGTGTGCAAAAAAATGTAATCAAATTCTAGTATCTTTCTTATCTCAGTATTGCCAGACTTCCAAGAGGTAATGTTAGAAGCCGATTTTCATAATTTTTGTTTTTCAGAGAGTGAACCAAAGTGCAGTTCTGGGCACAGGAAGAATTGATAAGAGTCAGGAATGAGTCCAGTGGCCACATTTCTGGGAAAGCAATATCATACAGAGTGGCCACCCATTCCTCTCCTGTCACCAGAACACTCTTATCTAGGAAATTCTGTCAAGAAAATTCTGCTTGCTCAGTTTCTACCAATCAACTGATTAGAGAACACTTGTTCCTAAGGTAAGGACTTAGGGGTCTGCATTACAGAGAAATTAAGAGCACAGGCTCTGAAACCAGGCTCTTCGAGAAACCCAGGTTGATGCCACCTTAAACCCAGCAATCACAGTTGGGATCCCCAGTGATAAGTCAGGTTGCTGTCATGTACCTACTGACAGGATGAGATGAGAATGGCACTTAATTTCTGTGGTCTTCTTCCCCAAAACTCAAAATCCCAGTCTAATGAGAAGTACATCAGATAAATCAGAATCGAGAGACCATCTACAAAACACTTGGCCACTACCCTTCAAAAGTGTCAAGGTCATGAGAAATTAGAAAAGACTGAGAAGCTGTCACAGATTGGAGGGGACTAAGCAGATATGATAACTAAATGTAATGTGATATCCTGGTTTGTATTCTGCAAACGAAGAAAGGACAGTAGCAGAAAATGCGGTGAAATCAGAATAAAATCTAAGGCTTACTTAAAAAAAGAAAACCACTTCTATATCCTACTGGACATTTTTATTAATTCATACTACTTTTTAAAAAGATTTTATTTATTTATTTGAGAGAGAGCATAAGCGGGGGGGAGGGGCAGAAGGAGAGGGAGAAGCAGGCTCCCCACGGAGCAGGGATATTTATTGCAGCCCTGACACAGGGCTTGATCCCAGGACCCCAAGATTACGACCTGAGCCGAAGGCAGACACTTATCCAGCCGAGCCACCCAGGCGCCCCTAATTCATACTACTTCTTTTAACGTGCTTTATCATTAATATATAAATCTTTCTATGTCAATAATCATCCCTATAATTTTAATATTCTAGTAGAATTTCATTTTGTGTTGTATGTATTATATCAGAGTTTATGTAGTCAATCTCTACTACAGGACAGGCAGGTTATTTATATTTGTCAATAACATAAAGAAACTATAATGAAAATTTCGCACATCTTTATTTCTTTAGGACAAATTCTTAAGTTCCTCTAAGAAGCCTTTCTGAGTCTAAAATTAGGCACATTTCTAAAGCCTTTTCTAGGTACTGCCAAATTGCCATTAGATGTTTTGAGAGTGCCCATTTCCCTCAACAACGAGTAGTATAGCATTTTTGTTTTTGCCTTTATCAAAGTAGTAGGCCAAAAAATGCTTTTAATTTTTACTTATGTGATTACTAATGAGATAATAAATGCTTTTTGATGCCAGGGAATCCCCTAAAACTTCTTTTTTCTTATTTGGCCACTGTTTCTCTTCTGAACATTTTTCATTTCTTGCTTTCAAAGTTATTGCAACTTCAGTGTCAGTGTCTGTGGAAGGTTCTTTCAAAGAAATCCTTGCTACATCTCTAAAAATAACAGAAGGCACATTCCTAAGTTTCCTTAAATAGTGATGTCAGATATTCTATAGAAAACTCTGACAAGACACTTCTACTTTAGCAAAGAATGCACATCTGCAATCCAACCTCATTTATCACTGAGTACTCGGAAGCTCAGGGCACTTATTTTTAAAGATAAATCAAGAAAAAAAAAAGGAGGAAAAACTATGTTTTACGGATGGTATTGTAAATGTATGGAAGAAAAGACACATTTAGGCTGAGAGGTCACCTGTGGTGGGTATATTTGCTCTCGCAAATAGTTCCTCATGGTGAAGTAGGTGTGTGCTGCTTCTTAACTGAATATAGTAATACTTAAAGACATGAATTTTAGCTAAAACCCTTTTTTATTTTTAGAGCCTTCATAGATTGGCTCTGAGCCCCATACCATACTCTGCCAAGCCCAAGAACACTAAAACAAACCATCTCCCCTCAGCCTCTAACTTGGGATCACTTCCATTCCTATCACCTCTAAAAAGTTTGATATTAGGTGGTTAAACATATAGATGACCTGGTCAAAATAATGTGCGAACACTTTATTTCAGGCTTTCATCCAGTACTTTTTAAATGCTAACCAACTGTATATCACATCTCCCTTTTCTTATTGCTCTGATAAAACTTCCTCTTAGAAGCAATTTTTATCTCCACCTACCCTATGCAAAGCAACCTTATATTGATTGATGGAATGCCATTCAGAAACTTTGCTCCTCATTTCTCTGGATTCAAATGAGAGTGAAACACTTTTTAAAGGACACAACTAAAACAAATTATTTTAGGGCGCCTGAGTGGCTCAGCTGGTTAAGTGACTGCCTTCAGCTTGGGTTATGATCCCGGAGTCCTGGAACCAAGTCCCGCATCAGGCTCCCTGCTCAGCGGGAAGTCTGCCTCTCCCTCTGACCCCTTCCCCTCTCATGCTCTCTCTCACTCTCTCTCTCTCAAATAAATAAATTCTTAAAAAAACAAAACAAAACAAAACTATTTTATACATGTACTAATAAAAGATGATTCAATCATAGTTTACATTTATTTTGTGAAGAAGTGTGGTCATATTGTTCTGTACAAATAAAATGTTAATAAACTTCATTCCTAAAGAAATACTGCAGCTACTGCTTAGACTAGAATCTTGGAGGACCCTTGGGTTCAACACCCAGTGAGACCTAGATTGAAGCCAATGATATTTATTGCAGCAGAACCAGTAGGAGTGGTGGCTATGGGGGGGAGGATTAACCTCCGTAATCTTCATCAGTTTTTTCAATGTCAAGCCATCGCAAATCAGCATTAAATCTAAGTTAACAATACTGCTTAACACCCTCAACCAGATTGTTACTCTGAAGCTCCTCCTATTTAGAAGGTGTAGAGCTTCCTTTGATCACAACCAAGGTAATCCTGTGGGCATCCCTTAGGAACTCTCCAAGAAGCCAAGCAACATCTTGACAACTGTTATTTGTTCAACATGTTTAAGCAACATGGAGAATTTGCATGTTCCCTATCACTCACCAGATCAGGACTCTAACTGCCAGGATCACAGTTCTTCAGGAAGTCTCCAAAATTTACGGAGACTTAGTTTTAAACAAGCCCCAAGGAATCAAATTTAGTTACAATTAGAATGATTAAAACACATCACCTCATGTGTAGGTCTCTAATTCAACTAGAGGTTTCCCAGAACATTTCCAGAATTTTCTAGGGTTTCTTAGCACAAGATGTAAGGTCAAAAGACTTTATTTGGTGTCATGGCCCCAACACTAGGTAAGTGATTTAGAGATAATCACCGTCTTTTATATACTTCAATTCCTCATCCCCCCTTCCAGCCCCACTCCCCAAAAAAGCTGAGCTGGGTCATTTCTAAGTTCATTTTTGCTCGACATTTCTATGAATATACAAATCTATAAATCACTTAATTTTCATGTCGGCTTTTCCTTCTTAAAACAAACAAACAAACAAACAGGGGGAGTCAGCCCTTGCTAGATTTCAGTGGTTTGAGTTATTATTAATTTAGAATGTAGTCATCCTCTGCTAGGACATCCTTGTAAAGTGTGGACACTGATTCCTTCATCAAAGAAAACAGATTTTATAACCCCAGCACTTAGACAATAAAAAAGGTTAACTTTCCTCAAAGAAATGTGATCAAACAAGAAGTCTGCCTCAACATTTCAGGCTATTGTGGGTCAAGATATTTAGACAGTAGTGGATTGAAATAATCCAATGGATAGCTTCTTTTGTTATCTCAAATAAAGATTAACAAGAGGACTTTTTTGGTAAACAAAGACACATGTAAAGTTACTCATTTTATCACTAATATTTTACCACTGACTCTCCAAAGATTCAGGTCTCGGGGTCTTCAGCTCAGGTCATGATCCTGGGGTCCTGGGATCAAGCCTGCATAGGGCTCCCTGCCCAGCAGGGAGTCTGCTTCTCCCTCTCCCTCTGATACTCCCCCTGCTTATACTCTCTCTCTCTCTGTCAAATAAATAAATAAAATCTTTAGAAATAAAAAAGATTCAGGTCTCTACAGTCCTTTTTCTTCATCCAACTCTCAAAGTTTCTTTTTAATCGAACCAATTCTATCAAATAATAAAAATGTATTTATCTTTGAAATGTGATTGTTCATTGAAAATGTTCAATCCTGAGAAAAATGACAACTAATAAGCCCTTCAATCACTTAGCTGAGCACAGAAAATGTCTGCGGTTGTTTTAAGCTTGCATATGGTTATAGCTCTTCTTGCAGTATTAGGTTAAATCAAATGAAACTGTCAATATTCACCCGTCTTTGAAATATAAATTTTTATCTGTTATCATGATCCTTTTATTATCCATGAAGAAAAACATAAAAGTCAACTGTGAAACTTCTGAATAGCAAATACACAAGCTAAGCTAGCATATAATTGAGAAGATAAATTTGCAGAATCATTACAAATTTCATTATAAATTTATTTTTAAACAGACAGAAAAACAAAAATCACCTTTATAAGACCATCATAGCCAAAGTGAGGAGCACAAATGGCAAACCGTTTAAGGTCTCACAGAATTGTGTAGTAGATGATGATATGTTCAGGGTAAACAACAGCCCTTATAAAGGTATTCACTCCTGTAGTTTTATACCCAGTAGGTATGGCTGAAACTGTGTTCATCCCCAAATATCTTTTTCCCTAATCAATCACATTTGTGTTGAAAATTCACACATCTTACTGGATAATTCTTTGCAAATTATTTATATCATTACCAAGCAGGTTGTAAACTAATATGCTTCACATGTATAAGTAAAATACCAACAAAACAGTAATATAACAAAAGCTTTAGAACTGTTTAAACCAAATCTCTCAATCAGCTGAGATGTTCAAGTATGACTTTTCAACACTTTATAATGCAGTGATTGATGATCTCATTCTATACGGATTCCTTTCACCTCTTAGCTGCCTAGTTTCTAATAAAACTGATCTTCCTAGATATGCAATTCCCAGACACACTTTACTAAATTATCTTCTATTATAAGAGATTTGCTTTATGAGTTAATTCTAATAATGACCTTAAAAGAACCACAAACATTTTCTATTTGCTTTTTTCTGGCTTTGTTGTCTTATTGTTTCTAACTAACCATTTCTTTCATTGCAATTTCTGTTGAATTTACTTCAAAGTGCACATTCTTGAAATCTAAATGTCACTAAGAATTATAATAGCACCTAGCATTATGAATAATTTTCTATACACCAGAACTATGTTAATGACAAAAATACATTACTGCATTTAAACAAATGCTGAATTCATGCTTAGTACTTTTTCATATCAATAATAGCAAAGTTTAATTTAAATTCATTTGACTGGAGAATCAAATAAAACTCACATTATAATAAAATATTAAGGACATGTATACCCTACACTTCTTAGTCATTTAAATTTTTTCATTAGAATTGTACTGAATCTGTATATTGCTTTGGAAGTAATAAACTTTTGTAATATGAACTCTTTCCAACCAAGCCCATTGATTTTATTTATTTACTCATATTAAGTTTTGTAACCTTCCTCTTACACATTTCTTATGAAGTTTATCTGGATATCTTACATTTATTCCTTATTGGTAAATGCAATGTTTTCTATCAGATTTTCTAATTTATTATTATTAATAAAACCTACCTCCACACACTGCACTAAGGACCTTGGAATAATTATCTTATTTTGCCTTACAAAAACCAAATATGGTATGTATTATTATGAGCCTCTCTTTGCAAAAAAGAAAACCAAGGCTCAGGAAATTCAAATAACTTTAGGTCATAAAACTAAGACTGGAAGATCCAGTCTCTAGTCATTCCAAATTTTAGCTTAAACTTTCTTAAATTTAGCTTAGCAACTTCACAAAAGATAAGAACCTGAGAAGTTACAAAAGCCAGTAATTTGAAAAGACTTATATCTATGTCAAAATTATAGGCATACTCTATGTTTCAGGAAGTAGAGACTGGCTTTCACATTAGTCAGTTTACTTCAGCTACATGGACAAGGCAAATACCTGATAATACATACATACCATAAAGTTTATGGTCTAAAGAAACATCTTAAATTATTATTTATACTATTAAAAACTAGGATTCTTTTCTGAAATCATGGGGTTTTTTTAATTTATCCATACGATTTATTAGAAGAAAGCCGTGACACCACTCACACAATGGTAGCACACAATGTATGCTCAATGAACATATGTGGACCATGTCTCCATATTTAACAATTCAATTAAAAAAAATACAACACCAGGTATACTTTTGTGATTTTGTTAAGTTTGAAAGAGAGAGGAATATGGTTTCCCAAAATGTATTTTAGCTTCCTTTGGTTGTAGGAAAGAGGACAATGAAATAAAAGGATGGTAAGAAAAGGATGTGAGTAAACCAGGAAAAGAGGTTAAGGGAGAACCATGTATGTTTAAATATAATGAAGAGGACTCCAGGACAGCATTGTGGGGTCAGAAATGAAAGGTGGATGAAGAAAGAAGGCAGTAGGTTCTTAAAAAGCTAGGCAAAGAACAAGATAAATTGAAATAAGCTAGGAAGAGAAAATAGAATAGTTTTCCCATTTATATCTCTCTTACTGCTATAACAAAGAAAAATACTCAATTTTGCATATTTACCATCTCTCCAGCCATCTCATAAATCTCATATTAATTTTTTAAAATAGACTTTTTTAGGAGCAGTTTTAGGTTCACAGCAAAATTAAGCAGATGATACAGAGGTTTCCTATGTACTCCCCTCCTCCCACATACACACAGCTTCCCCAACTATCAAAATTCCTCGGGCGCCTGGGTGGCTCAGTTGGTTAAGCGACTGCCTTCGGCTCAGGTCATGATCCTGGAGTCCCGGGATCGAGTCCCGCATCGGGCTCCCTGCTCGGAGGGGAGCCTGCTTCTCCCTCTGACCCTCCCCCCTCTCATGTGCTCTCTGTCTCTCATTCTCTCTGTCTCAAATAAATAAATAAAAATCTTAAAAAAAAAAAAAAAAAAAAAAAAAAAAAAAAACAAAATTCCTCACTGGAGTGATGCATTTGTTACAACTGATGAACCTACACTGACACATCATTATCACCCATATTCCATAGTTTGTCTTAGGGTTCACTCTTGGTGTTGTACATTCTATATATTTGGACAAATGTATCCACCATTAAGGACTCATAGAGAGTAGTTTCACTGCCCTAAAGATCCTCTGTGGCCTGCCTATTCATCACTCCCTACCCTCCACCCCTGGCAACCATTTTTTTGCCTTTCCACAATGTCTTATAGTTAGAATCCTACAGTACGCAGCCTTCTCAGATTGGCTTCTTTCACTTAGTAATATGCATTTAAGGTTCCTCCATATCTTTTCAGGGCTTGACAGTTCATTTCTTTTAGCACTGAATAATACTCTCTTGTCTGGATGAGCCACAGTTTATTTACTGATTCACCTACTGAAGGACATCTTGGTTGTTTCCCAGTTTTGGCAATTATGAATAAAGCTGCTATAAACATCCATGTGCAGGTTTTCGTATTAACATGTAAGTTTTCAGCTCATGTGGGTAAATACTAAGGAGTACAATTGCTGGAACATACAGCAAGAGTGTGTTTAGTTTTACTTAAAAAATGGCCAATTTGCATTCCCCCCAGCGATGAATAAGAGTTCCTGCTGCTCCGAATCTTTGCCAGCATTTGGTGTTGTCAGTGTTCCAGATTTTGGCTGTTCCAATAGGTGTGCAATGCTATCTCATTGTTTTAATTTGCATTTCCCTTGGTGACATATAATGTTCAGAATATTGTCATAATGCCATCTTATCTTTGATAAGGAGTCTGTGCAGGCCCTTTGTGTGACTTCATTTTCAAAGAAAAACTCTATAGTTCCTCAAACTCTATGATTCCGTTGAAGCTAGAGTATCTGACTATGGGGAAAGTAGTCTTCATTGTCATTGGCTCAATTCCTGTTTGGACTCAATTTATGCACATTCTGGAATTCAACAAAGTTGTAGATTTTTGTTGTGATCACCAGTTTAGTAAGTACATATGCTTTGTCAGAGTAGTATGAAAGGACCATCTTGCAAACCACAAGAGATCTAATGATTTTAGTCTTCTAGAACCTTATCACTCCAAGACCTTGATTTAATTAAAGAAAGCAGTTCAGCAAATAGTCACACCCTTCCTACGTGGATTACTTTTAATCAAAGTAACCTCCACTTTTTGGTTAAACTTTTTCAAATAACCCATAAACTGACCATAGTTGAAAAACATGATAGATAGATAGATGATAGATAGAAAATAGATAGGTAGATAGATAGATAGATAGATAGATAGATAGATAGATAGATAGGAGGGAGGGAGGGAAGAGGGAAGGAAGAAGGAAAGGAAGAGAAATTGACATCTGTGATCACTGTTTCTATCACATTTTACAAAAAGCCTGATTGCACATTTCATAAGACTTTTTCAGATGAATAATGCAGCAGACACAGAGCCACACCAGTCTTTCTATTCTAGCTTGAATAAACTCTTGAAATACTTTTATCCTTCTTTACTTGTTGGTTTGTTTTGTATTGCTACCATTCTATACATTATAGTTAAGCAACAGATTTTTTTAAGTACCAAGAATGTCCCATATATAAATTACCCATGATTACCACATTGGGTCCACATAATTCCCATTTCTGCCTTGTTGGTATCTTTCAATAATGCATCACACCCATAAAATGGGCTATGGATCATTAGGTAAAGAATAATCCCACAACTGTTGAGTTGTCCATGCCTTCAGCAGCAATATATACATTCTGTAAGTCTGAAACCTACATGTCTTTCCTTTCCTCCCATTAGATATAATACAAAGGAGCTCATTTTCATCATTCAGAAGAATAATGTTCTTCTCACTTGGAAGCTTTGCTCTGATATACTGCATAAGCTAGCCTTTTTCAGAATAAAAATGACTGCTTTATATGACACTTTTTAATAGTTCTTCTTTCAGCAGGTCACTGAAGGTAGGAAAATATCACTTTGTAACAGGCTTTGACAAAAACAAAGTTGTCTGGGATATAGTTTCTTCTAAACCTCTTTTTCACCCACAAAATCCATAAGGAGAATAGCACTTCACACAGTTCCCATTGTTTATATTGTTAATGAACCATGGATTTGTATTAGTTAAGGACCAAAATATAAGAAATGCCAACAATAATGAGGGGTTAAAATTGAAATAGAACAAGAAACTACTCAGTACTGGTAGCTACAGAAAAGAAAAAGAAATATTTGGAGTAAAATGAGTGAAAGGATGATAAGGATCATGCTATTTCATGTCTATAGTAAGTTTGGGAGAAATTTTTAAAGTATGACACTATTTTGCTACAAAGAAATGAAAAGCAATACATTATTTTTTCTAGTTAAAGCTTTTACAGTATTAAAATCTTGATTTCCTACTCTTACCAAAAGGAATCTTTAGTTGAGTTGAATCATGAATATAAGCTATCTGTGCAACACTGATAATCTAAGAAAAAACAAACTACAAAGAATATATTGTAATAATGCTGCTTGGTGACAGATGGTAACTACATTTATCATGGTGAGCAATGAGTAAAGTATAGAACTGTTGAATCATTATGTTGTACTCCGGAAACTAACAGACGACTATGTTAATTATACTTCAATAAAAAAGGAGTACTTTGGCCTGAAGGTCAATATTTTAAAAACAAAAAGAATGCCATGATGTTCTTTCTAAAACTTCTGATTAGCCACAAGAAAAAAGGGAAAAGAATTAAAAATGGCAAATTTTGAAAAGCAAGCAGAGCCCTTTCCTGATTATTTGTAAGCTGGCTATTGACTTGTGTTATATTAGAACTTTAAAGAGCTCTGAGAGCAATCTGCCCTTAAATTCTCAAAAACAAGAACCTAAATCTCACAGTCTACAGAAAAGCTTCTGACTGACTTATGACAGATTTCTTCTGCTCAAAACTAGGAGGAAACTAGGTTAGTTTAAGCATTAAGGTGCTTAAATGTGTCATAGATTAATTTCATTATACTCTTGCTCTAAAATGTGTGACTCATTTAAATAGAATGATATTTAATATTTTATTTCCACCTGGCTGCTTTAATGAAGACCTATACTTACACTGGAAAGAATTTAAATGGGGAAAGATATAGGGGTAGCACAAATAAAGTGATAAGCAATAAAAGAAGCCAAAACCTTAGACTTAATTGCATATAAATAAAATGTTAGCAGGTATAATATCTACAGGGAATGAAGTCAGAAGTCAATAATCTGGATCAGTGAGTGGAAACTAATCTGCAATCTATGGCAAAGAGGAAATTAAAATGACTGAAATCAGATTTAGGTTAGGGGTGTAGATACAAGATCCAGGTCAGAGATACAGATTTTGGAAAAAAAGAAAAATCATACAGTTGGGGGGAAAAAAGTAAACAAACTTCGAAAAATACATGAATAGATTAATTACAAAGAAAATGTTTAATAATAAAAAGGAGTTGGAATTTGAGTGTCCAAACTCAATTCAATTCTTGGATTCAATTCTTGGCCAAACTTACTGACAAATTAAGTGGCTTCTCTGCTCCTCAGAATATATATCAGGGGATATAAAAGCAGAAACCTAACAGAGCTGTAATGATCAAATAATTAATGCTAGTACCTGGTACAGCATCTGGGTCAGAGCAAGTACTCAGTAGGTTATATTGTTATTATATTTTAAATTCTATCTCTTTCTCTAAATTCAGAAACACTTAATGCATAATCTTGCTAAGGATATTTCTAAAGTCATGTTATACAGGTAAGTAATGTGGTGAAAATTTTACTAGCTAATAAATAAATAAATAAATAAATAAATAAATAGCTATTGGCAGGCTAGTTAGATATTTAATTCACCTGCAAGGCTGCACTACAAGATTGGCAAATAGGGTCTGTCATCTACTGAGATTTTATATCATAATCACAAAGAAAGCTGTTAATCAACTCATTGAATCGGGCTGAAACTTAAATGTTATATCTTTCAGATTCACACTGATAACATTTATATAATTTTTGTACTAGTTTCAGTGGTTTAGTAATATACTTTATCACACTAATCTGTATAGCCTAGAGGGGTCCCTTTTCCCTATTTATTCTGAGCCTCCTTAAAAGGAAACTAGAGACTCAAGAAAAGAGCAGAGCAATTTATCAATCACTGTTAAAAGTGCTATTTTTCTGTCCCTGTTTTTAATGATGGTGGCAGCTATCAACAAATTCTAGAATTTATCTGAGATGCATTTAGTGATCCAACTGGTATCATTTAACACTCATTATGTCTAAAAATTATGCTGTATGCTATCGGATTATAAATATAAGACCAGCAAGGACTCTGTCCTCAAGGAGCTTATAATTCACCACAGAAAATATATTATCAACATAAATAAATATAATGCAGAAAGTATGACTAAGATGAGAGGAATAAAATAAACTACTCAGACTTTATAGCAGCATTATTCACAACAGTCAAAGGTGAAAACAACCCAAATGTCCATCAACAGATAAATGGATAAATAATATACAAATACAATGGAATATTGTTCAACCTTAAAAAGGAATGAAATTCTGACACATGCTACAACATGGATGAACCTTGAAGCCATTATGCTGAGTGAAATAAGTCGGTCACAAAAAGGTAAATATGGTATAATTCCACTTTATGAGGCACCTAGAGTAGTTAAAATTCATAGAGACAGAAAGTAAGATTGTGGTTGTCAGGGATTGGGGCGAGGGGATAATGAAGAGTTTTTGCTCAATGGGTACAGAATTCAATATGCGATGATGAAAAAGTTCTAGAGATGGACAGTGATGATTGCACAACACTGTAAATGTATTTGATGCTTCTTAATTGTAAACTTCAGAGTGGTTAAAATATTGAATTTTATACCATGTATACTGTACCATAATATAAAAAAGAAAAAAGAACAGAAACAACAGTCAGTTTGGTATAAATTTAAATTTTGAAATATACAAGATATTTCCTAGAAAAATAGGGATAACCCTGCCCTTGACCCAGGTGTTCTGCATACAGAGATATCCAGAAAATCCAGAAAAAGAATTATATCTGGATGCTTCAGGCCAAAACTCTAAATATTATATGTTAAAAGGATGAAACTGGTGTGAAAATGAAACTACATTCAGTCTCTGCATGGGCATAAAGAACATGGAAAGATGACTGCTTATTGAAACAAATAAAAACAAATGGAACATTAAAAAAAGATGATTGCTTATTGAAACAATCAGATTTTCTTATATGATGAAGTTATGTTCCAGGGAGACAATTCTGTCCTGGCTCTACCATGTGCATTAATTTTGTTTGCTTATTGGCATTTCTTACTGGCAGTAAGCCTTTATCATAATTCTTTTAAACAAGCTTTTAATTTTGAAAGCTATGTCCTTTATGACAAATGATACAATGCACTAGTCACTTCTTTCAACTATACGTGTGAACTTCACCGTTGGTGCCTTTGAAACATAGTTTAAATAGAACATTTACTCTCCCTTTGACTCGCTCTTGGAACTGAGATTCCGGAAGGGAGCACTGTCTTTTATTAAGTTAGTCACAGGGTATTTTTAGCAGTTTGAAAGCTGGTACTGTTTCCAACAAAATGAATGAAGTTTGGTAAATGGCGGACAGTTGGTTTCTCACGTTGGATGCCCTTGCTATTTGTACATGAGGCAGTGAATCACACTGCTTAAAAAAGCTAACAGTGTATTTATGTATAGGAATAGCATCTAAGATTCTGCTTATATACTGACAGTCTTGTGTTGATGGTAATAAAGCCTACTATTATCCTGCCAGCATATCTAATGCTGAAGAGTCCTTTTGGTAGAGAAAGAGCTTTTTAAAATACTAACTGCTCTCAGTAGCATTTAGTAGAACCTATGAGAGGCTATCAGTTTTTCTGATCTACTTTTAACTGCTGGGAATATAATGGTGTCCACTGAAATTGAAATTAGAACAGTCAACATGCTGGTGAAATTTATCAATGCAACAATTATTTAATAAGACTTTATGATGCTGTATGGAGATCTGACAATGTGCTCTTAGGGATGGTGCATAAGCAGAAATCTGTTTCTTCTTTCAGAAGCCCCAAAAACTTTATGTTTAAGGGTATTATTAAATAACCAGCAGACATATGCATTTTCCATTCTTTCTATTACCATTTCCCTTTCCCACTATCTCCCCTTGATTGTGTAAATTAAATTTGCTTTTGGAATACAGTTACTACCCTAAAATGCATATGTGTATGTAAGCCTTTCCACCTGAAAAGATTAAAACCAGCCTTGAAGAAACTTAAACAATGTTAGTAGTCATCAATACTTCCTTGAATTTGTCTCTGAATTTATTAAACACCCCTCCTGATTTATGATCATGCGCAATCAGTGAGGTTAAAATATTTAGCTTATCCTGATATGTCTTTCCATGCATCTCTGATAACTAAACCCAATTATAAAGTATGCCTAAAAAGAGCGATTCAAGTAAGATTTTCTATGAAACGAGATGATCTATGAATCTACACATACTGTGCACTCAGGATTAAAAGAAACACCTGAATTTACTGAGGATGAAAAAAGGTATTCAGACATTTTATATATATTTTAATGTCCTATAAAAACCAGTCCTAGAAATAGCCCTAAATAGCATTCACCAGCAGAACAAAAATTCATAGTTAAGGAAGATAATCTCATGGAATCAATTAGTAGTTTCTGTATATTATGTTCACATACGGCCTTAGTGATATATTCTACTGCATTCCTATAAGTTATATGAAGAGGCCATCATACCCAAAGAGCTATGCCTGCTGTTTATTTATTCAATTATCCATATTTCTTTGCCATTTTTACATTTACCCTTAAAAACTCCTTGAGATTTGCCCTACTCTTATTGTCATTTAATGACTCCACATATTACTTCAGGAAAGCCATTAAAGATGATATTATAGATTATAGATCTGCATTAAAAAGGTAGCCCAAATGTGTGAATAAAATTTCATCACTTTCTCTTTTTCTGCAGGAAATAGTCTCCTTGATTGCAGAATATCTGGACATCCTAGAAACATAAGCTAGCCTAGCAGACAGACAATGCAGGTAGATTTGATTTATCTCAGGAAGTTAAAAAAAAAGTCTCTTCAAGGAAGGAGGTTGAAGCTATAATGATTCTTCATAATGAATCCTGATAATGAGGAGCAAGCAATGAGCCACATTTAATGGAAGTTCATGATTTGGGCAGAAATGAAAAAGAAGACTGCACTGGTCATTTGTTCCTGGGACTCAAACAGAAAAACACAACACGGTGAAGAAGCATATTGTTTCCCTAATTTCAGAGGAAACACTGAAAATGTTTTTAAAAGGAAAAAAATTAATCACTGTTCCAAAATTAATCACTGTTCCATTAATCACAGTCCTATTCTTTTGTTTTTGTGTCCTGTTTACCTTCCATATGTAGCCCAGATTGTTGGTGGGTTTTTTCCCCCATATTCAATATATTTTTGCAGTACTCCTACAGTATATGCACAAAAGAGTTTGAGCTGATATTCATAAATGGAAAACTAAGGGACTCTGTAAACCTGGATATTGATACCCTCACCCTCTGTCCTCCATCTAAAATACAGCTTAATAAATGTTATTACATCTGTGCAATACACATCGATTGATCATGAGTAAAAAAATGATAGGTCCCCCTTAGGGCGTTGTTATTTGTAGTTGTCTATAAGAACAGTTACAAAAAACTTTGGTACTAATAGTGTATACAACACTTGGAAATTTACTGTTGTTTTTAATGAGTAATAAAGAGAGTCTTCTATGAAGATGACAAAAATAGTAAATACATCCTTCTTCTAAATTGTGTTTCCCTAGAAAGGTCAGGTTTAATGGAACCACATAAGTCTTCATTTGTTGAAAACAGGAATGTGAACTCTGGACAACAAAAACAATGAGACATCAGGAATATACCTAGTGGAATAAACAAATACAGCAGAAACCCATAACAACAGATTTATATAATTATTCCTTTAACTGAAATTTAGGTGTTTTTTTTTTTTAAGGAAGATATGGGGACAATTTTTCACATAGGAAAAAATATTGTAAAGTTACCTGCTATCTTAAAGGATTCTGCTAGTTGCCATGTTGAAAACTATCATTTAATAAAGATGATGATGGGGTGCCTGGGTGGCTCAGTCAATTAAGTTTCTGCCTTTGGCTCAGGTCCTGATTGGGATGGAGCCCGCCTTGGCCTCCCTGCTCAGTGGGGAGCCTGCTTCTCCCTCTGCCTCTGCCCTCCCCTCCCTCGCTCTCTGGTGTGCGAACTCTCTCTCAAATAAATAAAATCTTTTAAAATAAATAAATAAGTAAATAAAGATGATGATATAGTCCAACTAAATTCTTGAATACTCTCTCAGTCTCTGAGATTACAAGTCAAGACCTTTTATGCACCACTGCTTCAGTTATTCTTAACAGGGCACTAAAGAAAGATAAAAAGCCATAGGTTGTATATAGGAAATATGACTGTGACCATAAAGTAATTCATCTCTTATAGGGCTTATTGACTTTCCAAGTCATCTGTGAATGAAAAAATTCCTAACTTCCCAGTCATAAAGTTGTGATTAGCTCAATTGTTCTGATATAAATGAGCCAAAATGATTTCATTAATGGATTTCATAAATAAGAAGCTCAAGGCTTTATATTTGTCCTCATACTCTTCAACCTTGTACTCTAAAATTGTAATTACACACAGAAAATCAAGTTTTATACAGTGACATGTAAAATAAAATATATAAACTTAATTATTATGTTTAATCAAAGGAAAATCAAGATAAAATAACAGTTTAAAGTATACTATAATTCTAAATACATTTAAAAAAGAGGAAGAAGAAAATTCTGAACAAACACACCAAAGGTTAAGTAATCTGGAAGATTCACAGACTTCTATCTTATAGCATGAATAAGATAAGTTCAATAAGGTAGTTCACTCTCTTCGTTCAATTGGTGTTTGAGAGTACAGATGCCTTCCACTCCCCCTCCCCACTTCTAATGTAACTGAGACAAGAAAGGACTATAATTTATAGATATATGTGGCCATTCAACTTGTGGTTTATGAAAGTACTGAACATGGAGTCCATGTTTATTTCTCTCTTTTGCTATGACTTGTAAACTGTCCTGGGTTAAGTCACTTTAATTTTTTCTGTCCCAAATGAAAGAAACAGATGAGAATAACATTGCTCCTTGTATCCTCATAAGACAAACAAGTTGATGTGAATACAACAGCTGCCTGTAAGGTTTGTGAGCCCAGATTAAATGGTCTTGGATCTCTTTTGGTTGTTTAAAAAATAAAAAGTTACTACAAACGAGATTTAGATCTCCAAAGACTGTTTGAATTATCAAATATAAAATATAAGATAAAATAGACAAAATATTTAAAGAAAAAATATGGGATAATAAGTGAATGGGCCATAAAAAAACATTAATGTCAGGAATATATGAAAAATGGACATTTAGAACTGAATAATTTTTGAATTTTAAAAAAAAACCTGAATGAACCAGTTATACAACAGATTAGACATAGCTAAAGACAGATTTAGTGAGCATTGTGCTGAGGCCAAATAATTATGTAGAATACAGCACAGGGAGGAAATAAAATGAAATATGTGAAAGAGAAAGTAAGAGACATAAAGGATAAAACAATAATATATAACATATGTTTAATCCTAGCCTCATCAGGAAAAAAATAGAATAAAGGAGAGAAGATATTCAAGCATGTAATAGTTGTCATAAAAGCTGGATTTACAAATAAAATAAGCATAATGCATATAAGCAGACATGCAAAAAGCAAAAACAAAAGCACTACACCTAAATATTTTGTGGTAAAATTACAAATCACCAAAGAAAATGACAAAATCTTAAAAGAAAACAGAGTAAAAAAGATCTCCAAAATAGTAAAAAGTAACCAGAATAACAGAAGACTTTTCAAAAAAAAGTAATTAGAACAAGAGAAGACATTTCAAAAGAAACAATGAAAAATGAACTCTTCAATGGGTTGATGTTATTTATGAAATAAATGTATAAATTAAAGACAGAATGAGATTAAAAGTAAGATGGAAGTATACATTGATTAAATTCTAACTATGACAAAGCTAAGACAGCTGTATTAATACAAGATTAAACTTAAAACCATTAGTAAGAATGAAGAAAGCCATTATATAATGAAAAATTTTATTTGATCAGAGAAAAATAGTAATAAACCTGTATATAAATATTAAAGAAATATGCAAAAAAAGCTTGATAAAATTCAGAAATATACTGCACATAAATTTGTTATTATATGTAAAGAAGCATGTACAGAAAGAATTGATAGAATTCAGGAATACATTGTAAGTAAATTTGCTAATATAGTAGGAGATTCTTTCCTTATGATAAGTAAACAAAAAATTGTTAAGGATATAAAATATTTTGATGACCAAATATTAAATTTTTATTTAGTTCTGGTTCAAGATGGCTAGTAGAGGACTCTGAACTCACCTCTTCCATGAACACACTAAATTACACTCATTAATAGAACAATTCCTCCTGAAGAACAACTGAGGGCTGACTGAACTGCTACTGAACAACCAAAGAGAGAACAGCAAGAGAGATGAAGACACAGAGGCAAAGGGAAGCCCCACGGCCAGTGCTGCAAATGGCAGTGGGAAAGGATAGGAATGATGGACTAGAAACATATTCTTCTGTCCTTGAGCACAGGAAAAAAAAAAACCAAACCATGGTTTAGCATATAAAACAGACAACAATAGAACTCCATCAAGTGGCAGAGGAGTTGCAGAAAACCTCTCCAGGTCAGAGGGACTAGAGAAACACATGGTTTACGTCCCTACCCCATCTTAAAAGCCTGGAACAGAGAAGGTTCAAACACCATAATGGACAGGTTGGTCATCTCAGTGAGTTCATGGCTTCAGCAAGCCCAGGGTCCATAAGCCCATACCAGCCCTAATTGTGCTGGGGCACAGAAAAAGAAGCTAGTAACCCTTTTTAACCAAGGTTTTAAAGAAAGAATAAAGAAAAAATAGTAATAAAATTTAAAAAGCAAAAACCCAGAAAATAATAAAAGAAAGGAAAAATTTTTTAAAAAAAGAGAAAAGAAGAAAAAAGGAAGAGAAAAGAAAAAAGGAGATAAAGAAGAGAATAAAGAACAAAACCAAAAAGATAAAAACAAAAACAAAACAAGACAAACCTTAAATAATAAAATAAAGTAATAAAAATTGCAAAGAAAGAAAGAAAACACAAAACCACAACTTCCTTCAACTATGAGAGAAGTAGCCATTTCACCTAACCTAGGAACAAACACAGAAAGTCAAGCAAATGGAGAGAAAAAGAAATATGCTCCAAAAGAAAGAACAAGAAAAAGAACTAAGTAAAACAGAGATAAGCAATATGCCTAATAAAGAATTTAAAGTAATGATTGTAAAGACACTCACTAGGTTGAAGAAAGGAACGGGAGAACTCAGTGAGACCTTCAATAAGGAGAGAGAAAATATTGAAAAGAACCAATCAGGGTTGAAGAATACAATAATTGAAGTAAAAAACACTCTAGAGAGAATCAACAGTAGATTAGAGGACACAGAAGAATGAATCAGCAATCTGGAAGACAAGGTAATGGAAAGCACACAAGCTGAACAGCAAATAGAAAAAAGAATTTTTGAAAATGAGGATAAAGAGATCTTAGACAACATCAAGCAAACAAACATTTGCAGTACAGGTCCCAAAGAAGAAGACAGAGAGAAAGGTGTAGAATATGTATTTGAAGAAATAATAACTGAAAATGTTCCTAACCCAGGAAGAGAAATAGACATACAAGACTAAGAAACAAAGAGTGTTCCAAACAAGATAAGCCCAAAAAGATCCACACCATGACACATAATAATTAAAATGTCAAAGGATAAAGATAAAGAGAAAATCTTAAAAGTAGCAAGAGAGGAACAAAAAGTTACCAGAAGGGAAAATCTACAAGGATATCAGTTGATTTTTCAGAAAAAAAATGTAAGCCAGTAGGGAGGGGCATGATATGTTCAGAGTGCTGAAAGAAAACAACCTACAACCAAGAATACTCTACCCAGCAAGGTTATCATTCACATTTGAAGGAGCAATAAAATTTCCAAGAAAAACAAAAGATAAAGGAATTTATCACCACTAAACCAGCCTTACAAGAAACGTTAAAGGCACTTTTTTTATGTGGAAAAGAAATGACCACAATTAGACATAAAAATATCAATAAAAAGATGTAAAATATGACAATATATACATAAAGTGTGAAGAGAGTAAAAAAGAAGGGGAAAAAGAAAAAGAAGATTTTTTCTTTTTTTGTTTTATTTTAAATGTGTTTAAACTTAAATGACCATCAAATTAATATGGACTGCTAATTACTATGTTATATATGAACCTCATGGTAACCACAAACCCAAAACCTATGATAGACACACAAAAAATAAAGAGAAATAAAGTTAAACAAAACACCACACATACTCATTGATCACAAATTTAAAAAAAAGCAAGAGAGGAAGAAAGGAACAAAGAAGAGCTACAAAAACAAACAAAAAACAAATTTTTAAAAGGTACTAAGTACATAACTGTCAATAATTAGTTCAAATGTAAATGGCCTAAATGCTGCAATCAAAAGACACAGAGTAGTGGAATGGATAAAAAACAAGACTCATCTATATGCTGCCTACATGAGACTTACTTCAGACATAAAAATGCATTCAGACTGGAAGTGAAGGGACAGATAAATATTCACCATGCAAATGGAAATGAAAAAAAAAAAAAAAGCCAGGGTAGCAATGCTTATACCAGACAAAATAGGCTATAAAACAAGACTGTCACAAAAGACAAAGAAAGGCATTACACAATGATAACGGAATCAATCCAACCAGAGGATATAACAACTGTAAATATCTACACACCCAACACTGGAGCACCTGAATACATAAAGCAAATATTAATGGATATAAAGAGAGAAACTGATGGTAATACAATAATATAGGGGAATTTAACACTCCACTTACATTAATAGATAGATCATCCAGACAAAAAATCAATAAGGAAACAATGTCTTTGAATGACACATTGGACCGAATGGACGTAACAGATATATACAGAACATTCCATACAAAAACAACAACATATACATTCTTTTCAAGTATACATGGAACGTTTTCCAGTATAGAATGCATATTGGGAAATAAAACAAGCCTCAATAAATTTAAGGAGATTGAAAACATACCATGCATCTTTTCCAAAAACAGCAGTATTAAACTAGAAAAAAAATCACAAGAAAAAAAATGGAAGAAACACAAAAATGTGGAGACTAAACAACATGATATTAAACAACCAATGGGTCAATGAAGCATCAAAGAAGAAATCAAAAAGTTCATGGAGACAAATGAAAACACAATGTTACCAAATTTCCTGGGATACAGCAAAAGCAGTTCTAAGAGGGAGGTACATAGCGACACAGGCCTATCTCAAGAAATAAGAAAAAACTCAAACAATCTAACTTTACACCTGAAGAAACTAGAAGAAGAAGAAGAAACAAAACCCAAGATGAGTAGAAGAAAGGAAACAATAAAGATCAGAGCAAAAATAAATGGTATAGAGGGGCGCCCAGGTGGCTCAGTTAGTTAAGCATCTGCCTTTGGCTCAGGTCATGATCCAGAAGTCCTGGGATCAAGCCCCACATTGGGCTCCCTGCTCAGCAGGGAGTCTGCTTCTCCCTTTCCCTCTGCCACTTCCCCTGCTTGTGCTCTCTCTCTCTCAAATAAATAAAAATCTTTTAAAAAATTAATAAATGACACAGAGATTTAAAAAAAATTTTTTTTTAAATCAATGAAAACAAAAGCTAGTTCTTTGAAAAAACAAAAATGACAAACCCTTAGCCAGACTCATCAGGAAAAAAAGAGAAAAGACCCAAATAAACAAAATCAGAAATGAGAGAGAAGTAATAAGTGATAACACAGAAATACAAAAGAGTATAAGAGAATACTAAAAAAATTCTATGCCAAAAACTAGATAATCTGGAAGAACTGGATGATTTCCTAGAAACACACAATCTTCCAAAATTGAAACAGGAAGAAATAGAAAATCTGAACAGACCAATTGTAGGTAATGAAATTGAACTGATAATCAAAAAAAGCAAAATGTATAAGTCTAGGACCAGATGAATTCACAAGTGAATTTCACCAGACATTGAAAAAAGAGTTAAAACCTATTCTCCTCAATCTATTCTAAAAAACAGAAGAGGAAGGAAAGCTTCCAAAAACATTAAATAAGGCCAGCATTATCCTGATACCAAAACCAAAGACACAAAAAACAAACAAACAAACAAAAAAACTACACGCCAATATTCCTGATGAACATAGATATAAAAATCCTCAACAAAATATTAGCAAACCACATACAATACATTAAAAAGACATTCACCACCATCGGGTGGAATTTATTCCCAGGATGCAAGAAACGGTTCAATATTCACAAATCAATCAAGGTCATATACCATATCAACAAAATGGAGGATGAAAATCATATGATCATCTCAAAAGATGGAGATAAAGCATTTGACAAGATTCAACATCATTTGTGATAAAAACTCTCAACAAAATGGGATAAGAGGGAACACACCTCAACATACTAAAGCCCACATATGAAAAACCCACAGCTAACATCATCTTCAATGGTAAAAAACTAAGAACCTTCTCTCTGAGGTCAAGAACCAAAAAAGGATGTCCATTCTTACCACTTTTATTCAACATAGTACTAAGAGTCCTAGCCACAGCAATCAGACAAGTGAAAGAAATAAAAGGCATCCATATTGGTAAAGACGTTAAACTGTCACTATTCCCAGATGACATGATACTATACATAGAAAATCCTAAGGATTCCACCAAAAAATAACTAGACTAAAGGAATTCAGAAAGGTGGCAGGGTACAAAATTAATAGCCAGAAATTGGTAGTGTTTCTATACACTATGAAGTCACAGAAAGAAAAATTGAAAAAAACAATACCATTTACAATTGTAGTAAAAAGAATAAGTTTAACCAAAGAGATGAAAGATGTGTACTCTGAAAACTATAAAACACTAATGAAAGAAATTGAAGATGACACAAACAAATGGGAAGATATTCCATGCTTATGAAGTGAAAAAATTAATACTGTCAAAATGTCCATATGACACAAAGCAATCTACAATTTCAATAAAATTCTTTTTGAAATACCAACAGCATTTTCCACAAAACTAGAATAATACTAAAATTTTTATAGAACCACAGACGATCCGGAATAGCCAAAGCAATCCTGAGAAAGAAAACAAAACTGAAAGTATCACAGTTCCAGATTTCAAGATACACTACAAAGCCGTAGTAATCATAACAGTATAATACTGGCACAAAAATAGACATATATTTCAAAAGAACAGAGAACCCAGAAATAAACCCCCATTTTTATGGCCAATTGATCTATGACAAAGGAGGCAAGAATATACAATGGGGAAAAGAGTCTTTTCAATAAATGGTGCTGGGAAAACTGGACCACTTTCTAACACCATACACAAAAACAAACTCAAAATGGAATAAAGACCTAAAGGTGAGACCTGAAACCATAAAAATACTAGAAAATAACACAGGCAGTACTTTCTCTGACATTGGCCATAGCAACATTTTTCCAGATATGTCTCCTAAGGCAAGGGAGCAAAAGCAAAAACAAACTATTGGATTACATCAAAATAAAAAGCTTCTGCACAGCAAAGGAAACTATCAACTAAACAAAAAGACATTCTACTGAATGGGAGAAGATATTTGCAAAGGATATATCTGATAAGGGGTCAATATCCAAAATATATAAAGAATGTATACAACTTGGGGTACCTGAGTGGCTCAGTTGGCTAAGTGTCTACCTTCGGCTCAGGTCATGATTTTGGGGTCCGGGGATGGAGCCCTGCATCGGGCTCCCTGCTCAGCAGGATATCTGCTTCTCCCTCTCCCTTTGCCCTCCACCCACTCGTGTTCGCTCTCTCTCAAATAAATAAAAAATCTTAAAAAAAAGAAAGTGTAAAACTCAACATCAGAAATAATCCAATTTAAAAAATGAGCAGAAGATATGAATAGACGTTTCTCCAAAGACATACAGATGGCCCACAGATACATGAAAAGATGCTCAACATTGCTAATCATCAAGGAAATGCAGATCAAAACCACAATGAGGTATCACTTCACACCTGTTAGAATGGCTAAAATCAAGAAAACAAGAAACAAGTGTTGGTGAAGATGTGGAGAAAAAGGAACCCTCATGCACTATTAGTCAAAATGTAAATTGGTACGGCCACTGTGGGAAAGAGTATGGAGGTTCCTCAAAAAATTAAAAATAGAAAAATCATATGATCCAATAATTCCACTATTGGGTATTTACCCAGGAAAAAACAAAAACACTAATTCAAAAAGTTATGTGCACCCCTATGTTTATCGCAACATTATCTACAATAGCCAAGACACAGACACAAACCAAGAGTCCATCAACAGACAGATGAGTAAGGAAAATTTGATACACACACACACATACAGACTGAAATAATACATAGCCATTAAAATGAGATAGTGCTGTTCGAGACAATATGGATGGTCTTACAGGGTATTACGCTAAGTGAAATAAGGCATGATTCCACTCATAAATGGACTCTAAAAAAAGGAATAAACAAAAAAAAGCAAAACCAGAATTATAAATACAGATAAACTGATGGTTGCCAGAGGAGAGGGAGGTGGGGGGGTTGGGCAAAATAAGTGAAGGGGAGAAGGAAATACAGGCCTCCAGTTATGAAATGAGTAAGTCACAGGAATAAAAAGCACAACATAAGGAATACAATCAACAATATTGTAATAGCGATGTAATGGGACAGATGGTAGTGATACTTGTGAACACAGCATAATGTACAGACAGGTCAAATTACTAAGTTGTACACCTGAAACTGATACAACATTGTGTGCAAACTATACTCAAATAAAAAATAATAAATAATTTTTTATACATTTTATTTCTAAGGCTAATATATGTGTCTGCTCCTAACAGAATTTATGTTCTTCTCAAGAGTATATGAAATAGACATTTTTAAAATTGACCATATAGTAAAGCATAGAGCAAGTCTCAACAAAATTTGAAGAATCAGTATCATATGACCATGTTCTTTGACCACAATATAATAACATAGGGGTCAGTATTAAAAAGATCTTTTAAAAGTTTTCATACAACAGGATACATAATAAACACACAATATAAGTAACATATTGGGAAAAGTAAACCTCAACAAAAACTTAAAATATTTGGAATTGAATGATAGTGAAAGCACAAAAGTTTGAAAAGATGATATGAAAATAGTGTTTATAAAGAAAATATTATCCTCAATTATTATATTAGAAAATGAGATTAAAAATTAATAAAACATCCAACTTAAGAAATTTTTAAAAATAAACCAAATAGAGGCGCCTGGGTGGCTCAGTTGGTTAAGCGACTGCCTTTGGCTCAGGTCATGATCCTGGAGTCCCGGGATCCAGTCCCACATCGGGCTCCCTGCTCAGCAGGGAGTCTGTTTCTCTCTCTGACCCTCCCCCCTCTCATGTACTCTCTCTCTCATTCTCTCTCTCAAATAAATAAATAAATAAAATCTTTTTTAAAATAAATAAATAAACCAAATAAAGGAGAAGACAGATTTAAAAAAAAAAAGGGGAGTTGAAATTAATGGACTAGAAAATAACAGACCAAAGAGAAAATGAATAAAACTAAGTTCTTTTTTTTTTTAAGATTTTATTTATTTATTTGAGAGCGTGAGCACGAGAGGGCACAAGCTGGGGGGAGAAGAAGGCTCCCCACTGAGCAGGAAGCCCGATGTAGGGCTCGATCCCAGGACCCTGGGATCATGACCTGAGCCAAAGGCAGACGCTCAACTGACTGAGCCACCCAGGTGCCTCTTAGTTCTTCAAATATGACTAATAAACTGGAGAAAACAATCAAGAAAATGAGAATAGAGAGAGAATAGAGACACAAAATGAATATGATTAAGAATGTAAAAGAGACATTACAGATCCCAGATAGATTTAAAGTTATTAAGAGATATAATTAATTTAATGCCAATAAATTTGAAGAAATCTTAGATGAAATTCAAAAGTCCCTAAAAATAAAACATATACCAAAGCAGAACCAACTTAATATAAATAAAAAGTCTGAATAGTTCTACAATCATAAAAAATTCAATCGTAATTAAAAACATTTCCATAAGGAGCATCTCAAGTCTGGATAATTGTACAGATAATTGTATATAAAGTTTTTTTGACCATAGGACAAAACAGATAATAACAAAATCATATGACCAATCCAGTAAAGCTAATGAAACTGGAAAGTGATGCACAAAGGGAAACTACAGTCCAATTTCATAAATTAACATGAATACAAACAGATGCAAATATCCAAAATATACTGGCCAAGGTGAATAGAGTGAAATTTAAAAATGACTGATGTTTGTGTTGGCATTCATTTAAATCTAAAAAGAAACCTCCTCATTAGAAATAGTTAAAAGTGATTACATTTGGGAAAGGGATTTGTGGGTTGGGATCAAAGGCAACTTTAACATTTCATTTTGAAACTTGTATGTAGTCATTTTCTACTATACATCTGTTGCTTGGCCCTTCTTTTTTTTTTAAATCTGGCTTGAAATATTAGAGACTATTTTTAAATTTCATTTTTTCTCTCCTTGGTATCTCTATGTTAAAATCAATAAATACTTTAAAATATAGTTTATAATTTCATTCCATTAAATTGAAAAAAATCTAGATTAAAATAAATGATACATTTAGAAATACAAATAAAATTAATTAAAGAAGTAACCAGAATAGGCTAGTAACAGAAGAAATGAAAGAACTGACAAAAAGTATACAAAAATGGTGCTGGCTAGATAGTTCCATAGGCAAGTTTTTATCAAGCTTCAAGGGATAGATAATTTCTCTACCTTTCATAACTTGTGCCAGATCACAGCAAAAGATAAAGCTCCCCAAATTACTTACAAAATTAGCATAAGCTGGATACTAAAACCTGACAAGAATAATACAATGGGAGAAAATTTCAAACTAACTTCATCTTCAGGCATAGATGTATTAGTAATGCCAATGAAATAATTCAGGCCAAATGACAGTGGGCTAAACTAAAGTGACAGTGCAAGAGATAGTAAGAAATGTAAGATTATGATTTTTTTTTTTAGTAGAACAATCAGGATTTGGTGACGGAGTAGACACGAGAGAAAGAGTGTAAGGGTGGAATTGAATAATTTGAAGGCTTTTGGTCTAAGCAACTGGAAAAATTAAATTCTTTCACTGAGACTCAGAAGATCCCAGAAGAAGCTAGTTTCTCCAGGTGGGTATGTGGGTAGGAAACAGGTATTGGACCTACTAAGTTTGGAATACCTTCTGTATCCAAGTGCAGGGTCAGGAAGTTGATTAGATACACAGGCTTTGAGTTCAGGAGACTTTCCAACATATAGAAATAAATCTGGGAGTCAACTGCAAAGGCTATTTAAAGCCCAGAGATGAGACACCATTACTGTTATGACTGTTAAACTAACATTTAAGTGGAGCGAAGGGCGCTGGATGGTGAGTCTCAGTCAACAACAAACCACAAGAGAAACTGAAACAGAGAAGTTTATTACTCACAGGTACTGGAGGAAGTACACAGAATGTCTCAAGGAGACACATGGGAAGGTCAAGGCAAAATGAAGACTGAGAGAAAAGGACAGGATTGGGGCACATGCCTTAATTAGGGCCCATGGTCTGAGTGCTTTGAGGTTCCCAGCCTGCGGCCAGATTGGTCAATTCAAACCAAAAGAGCAGGATTCTGGTAAGCTCCACATGGGTCTTACTTCAGAAGCACACAAGGAGAAGGCCCTGGGAAGCAGGGGAGACTGCTGATCACCAGGGCTATTGGGGTAGTCACATCAGAAACATAAATTTATTTGTGATTCTGTGGGCTATTCTCTAGGGCTTGTCTTTGCATGAGGAACCAGTGTGAGTCTGAGGTCTCCACAGGCCACTTGACCAAACAAAATGGATGCCAAGGCAGCAACATCATGGAGTAGCTTAGCTAAACTCTTGACAATCACCAACGAATAGAGTGTCACTGGGCTGAAAAGAAGTTCAAGGACTGAAACTTTGGTTGATGAGAAGGAACCAGCAAGGGAGTCTGAGAAGAGGCAGTTAGGGTGAAGTTAAGAGGAAAACCAGGAGAGAATGAATGGCCTAGAAGGCAAGAAAAGAAAAGGTTTCAAGAAGGAGGGAATAAACTACTATGTGAAAAGCAGCTCTTAGTCAAATAACGTGAGGGCTGAGGGAGAACCAGCAATTGGATCTAGGAGAGTGAGAGTTGTTGTAGATGTTGATAAGGCCTGTGTCAGGGGAGTTTTGAGTTATAAAAGGCTGATGGAAGTGAGGTCAAGAGAATGAAGGATGCGAGGAAGGGGGATCAAAAATGAGGCCTGCATCTAGAGGAGGACTGAGTCAAAGAAGTGATGGTGATCTTGGTGGTGGTGGTGGTGATGCTGCTGTTACTAAAATAGGTCCAGAAGACTGAGAAAATATCAATTTTCATGAGAAAGAGAGGACAAAAGCAACATAAATATTTTTCCTCTATCAATAACAAAGATTCTAGCCACACAGTTTCTCTTATTCACTTTCTAATGACAATCCTAATTGATTCCTAATTGCAATCATAAGAATCTGCAGAAGGTTTGAATATCCTGGAGAATCTACTGTAAATGCCCGACATGGCTTTGATTGCCTTTGTTGCCCTCCTTTACAGAAACTAATAGTACTAGCAAATGTTCCTGAAATGAAAAACTGTTTCTTATATGATGTCTACCCCCATTTGCAAAAAAATCTTTTCTCAAAAATTTGAAAGATAAAGTACTATGGAGAGATAGATTTTAACCTGTTCATTTGTGCCATAAGGAAATTACGCTAAATCTTTACAATGAGTTCTAATCTTCTAAATCACTATAATTGCTCCTCATGCCAGTATAATCTTGTCACCTACTCTGATTAAGAGGAGCAGCACTTAGCTTATCAACATGATTAAAGGCAATGTACTAAAGAATGTGAACTCTACTGTTACTCAAAGGCTAGTCACTAGAATTGGCATCTATTCACCTCTCCTCAAGCCCTGATATCAGAAGATAAGGGTCATATGCTTCCTATGAAGCTGCTGTTACAATGCCCGATGCAGGAAAAAGTAAAAAATAGAACGTGAAGGAGAGTTATGAGTTTTGGGGATCAGATGAATGGATTCAAGAGAGAATTTGCTTTGGGGTGAAAAAAACAGAAATCAGGAATCATGGCTCAGAAACAAATCTGCTCCAACTCATGTTGCTAAGCAAGTCAAGCATATCCACAGTCTCATCGACTCATTTTTAAAATTCACTTGTTCACACTGGGGAGGGTATGTGCTCTGGTAAGCGCTGTGAATTGTGCAAGACTGTTGAATCTCAGATCTGTACCTCTGAAACAAATAATGCAATATATGTTAAGAAAAAAAAAAAAGAAGAAGAAGGTAGCGGGAGGGGAAGAATGAAGCGGGGGAAATCGGAGGGGTAGACGAACCATGAGAGACGATGGACTCTGAAAAACAAACAGGGTTCTAGAGGGGAGGGGGGTGGGAGGATGGGTTAGCCTGGTGGTGGGTATTGAGGAGGGCACATTCTGCATGGAGCACTGGGTGTTATGCACAAACAATGAATCATGGAACACTTCATCTAAAACTAATGATGTAATGTATGGGGATTAACATAAGAATAAAAATAAATAAATAAATAAATAAATAAATAAATTCACTTGTTCATTCAACATTCATTGATTCATTCATTTAACAGGGTATCAGGCACTGTGTGCTAAGTCACAAGGTTAAACAAAATGGGCAGAATATTTGTCTTCAGATATCTTATACCGTAATGGAGGAAATGGAAAATAAAAGTAAATTCATATAAACATACAAAATATAACAGTACATTGAAATTAATCCTATGAGGAAAAATAAAGCCAGCTAAGATGATAGAGGTTGAGAAGAGATGCCATTTTGGATAAGAAAGTAAGGGAAGACTTATTCAAAAAGGTGTTGCTTTTAGAGACCTGAATTACAGGAAGCAAACATGCAAATACCTGGGGGGAATCCTCCGAGGCTAAGGGAACAGCAAGAGGAAAGACCTTTTGGGAGAGACATGCCTGGCCTGTTCAAGGAATAGAAAAAAGGCCAGTGAGGAAGTAGAATAGTGAGCAAGAAGAGTGGCAGACATGAGATCAGAAAGACAACCAGAAGCCGAATCACACAGATGCTGTGGCAAAGATTTTGGATTTTATTTTGAATTTGGTGCAGCATACTACTACCATAAAGACAGACCACCAACATATAGCAGAAACTGAAAGGCAAACACAGACATTTTATTTTTATTTTTTTTAAAGCTTTTATTTATTTATTTGCTATACTGAGAGAGCGCACATGAGAGAACGCAAGCGAGAGTACAAGCAGGGGGGAGTGGCAGGCAGAGGGAGAAGCAGGCTCCCTGCTGAGCAAGGAGACCGATGCAGGACTTGATTTCAGCACCCTGGGATCATGACCTGAGCCAAAGGCAGCCACTTAACTGACTGAGCCACCAGGCATCCCACCCACACACATTTTAAATACCTAGTTGAAAATACTAACGTACCCCCTTTGTCATCACTTCCGAAGTTCCGGTCAAGCAGAAAAAGTTGGTGTGTATGTAGAGAGTGGAAAGGTACAATTTGAACCAACCACAAGTTCTGGCATCAAAATTCAGTCTGGTGACCTAGCGTACCATTAGAAAGATTAGAGGATATGATCTCTGTACAAATAGTTAAGTGCTAAAAGCAAAAGGCATAGGGGAGAAGAAGATCCAAAACCAAGTAGACGTCTCCTAACACATGAGAAGGGTACACAGATAGAAATCTAAGGAAAGCCAATGATCCAAAAAGGGCAGGCACACTGTGGGCACCAGGAAGTGAGTAACATGGTCATATGAGGTCTTACCTGCTGAATGGGTTCTATCGCTAAGACAGGGCTGAAGAAAGCTAACCCCTAATCCTATTAGGATCCAAAGCTTATAGGTAACTACTCAGAGATTAGAACCGAGCCAAAACAGGGAATATGGTGACCAGAAGGAGAATGGCAGCTCTGTTGTTATAAGCGTATATCAGGATTCTCCAAGAAACAGAATCAATAGGAGTTATATAGATATATATTCATTTACTTATCTGAGGAGATCTATAAATGAGATATAAAAATTGGTTCATGCAATTATGAAGGCCAAGAAGTCCCGCAATCTTCCATCTGCAAACTGTAGACCCAGGAAAGCCAGTGGTATAATTCAGTCCATGCCCAAAGGTCCAAGAGCGGGTCAATGGTATAGGTCCTGGCCTGAGTCTGAATGCCCAAGAACCAGGAGTGCCAATGTCTTGTAAGCAGAAAGCAAATTTACTCTTCCTCCATCTCTTTTGTTCTATTCAAGCCTCAACAAATTGGATGATGTCCACCTGCATTGGTGTGGGTGATCTTTACTCAGTCTGCTAAGTCTAATACTCTCTTCTCTGGAAACGTCCTCGTAGACACTCTCAGAAATGTTTTACCAACTATGTTGGCATCCCTTAGCCCAGTTAAATTGACACTTAACCTAACCATCACCATGTGGAGGCCAGTAACAGCAAGACAAGTTGCTAAAGCAAGCCTGAATGGGAGCTGGTTTTCCATCTCCTGCCTTGGGTGAGTAGTGCTGGGAACTGAGTTGAGCCTATAGAAGACAATCAGATGGCCCGTCCTGTGGAGTAAAGGTGACAGAAGAATGTCAGGATTCAGGCTGGGCTCATCAGTGCTCTCAACACCGGCTTAAGGACAACACTGAAGGGCCCAGCATAACTGGTTCCCTTCCGATTCCCAAAGTTTACTTTCCAAAAATAATTCTAGACCTAATATTATTAATTATTTCTATCTCATTATCTAGATGAACCATTAGAGGTCAATTTATCTGTCATGGGAAGTTTTTGCTTATCTTCAAAGGAAGTTACTAAAATGAAAATCTTCAAGACAAGTGGCTAAAGGCATTAGTTAAACATAAAAGTGATTCTTCTTTTTTTTTTTTTAAGATTTTATTTATCTATTTGACAGAGAGAGACACAGCGAGAGAGGGAACACAAGCAGGGAGAGTGGGGGAGGGAGAAGCAGGCTTCCCGCAGAGCAGGGAGCCCGATGTAGGGCTTGACCCCAGGACCCTGGGATCATGACCTGAGCTGAAGGCAGACGCTTAACAACTGAGCTCCCCAGGCACCCCAAAAGTGATTCTTCTTCATTGATTGGATTTGCAAATCAAACATACTTCTTCCAATGAGGGATATTCTCTTACTCAGGATCTCTAGCAGCATTCATCAGCTCACACTGACTGACAAATGATCTAAGCTCCTGGGAGGAAAATAAAGACATAATCAGTCACTTTTAAACTTTTGTGTGTGGGTGTATGGCTTAAAAAAAGAAAACAAACCCACACACATAATGTGAAATCTATCTTCTTAACAAAATTTTAGTGTACAGTGCAGTACTGTTAACTAGATGCACACTGCTTCATAGAAGACCACTAACATACTTTCATCTTCCATGACTGAAACTCTCTACCACCTATGGAAGAGCAAACGTCCATTTCTGCTTTCTCTCTCTCTCTGAGCTCCTGGCAACCACCCTTCTACTTTCTGCTTCTGCTTCCTCATTTTTCCTCTAGAGAATATTCAACTTAGTTATTGTTTTCTTCAGCTCCAAAAATTCTGTTTGGTTCTGTCTATGTTTTACCTTTTTGTTGAAATACTCGTTTTGTTCATGCGTCATTTTTCTGAGCTTACTGATCATCTTTATGTTAATTTAAATTATTTGTCAATTAATTAATATAATCCCTTCTTTAACGATCAGTACCTGGAAATTTTTTTGGCTCCTTTGATTGGACCATGTCTTCCTGTTTCTTTGTATCCTTAAAACTTTTTGTTGGGATCCCTGCATTTAGAAAAAACGGACACCTCTCCTAATCTTTAAAGACTAGCTTCGGGGCACCTGGGTGGCTCAGTCGTTAGGCGTCTGCCTTTGGCTCAGGTCATGATCCCGGGGTCCTGGGATTGAGCCCCGCATCGGGCTCCCCGCTCGGCGGGGAGCCTGCTTCTCCCTCTCCCACTCCCCCTGCTTGTGTTCCCTCTCTAGCTCTCTCTCTCTGTCAAATAAATAAATAAAATCTTTAAAAAAAAAAAAAAAAAAGACTAGCTTCATACAGGGGAAACCTTCACCAATTAGCCCAGCTAGAGATTCCGGGGGCCTTTCAAATCTTTTCTGGAGCTGCATCTTCACTGGACTTGTGCTTATAAATTCCAAATTAGAGGGATTTGCTGGTCTTTGAGTTTTTGTTTTTTGGCTTTCGTTTGCAGTGGCTCATAATCTCTTGCTCTCTCTGGTGTCGGACTGCAGTACTACAGGTTTCTGGAATTGCCTCAATACACCCAGCTCTCTTCTACTTTCAGCAGCAGACTTCTAGACAATGCGAGGTATTAACATTCTTGAGTCAAGAGAGACAGGAACCAGTCCCTTGAACAAATTTCTGAGAAGTCATTGGATACACACTCTTCCCCAAGGAGAAACCAGTAGTTGGGGGTTTTCTCCTACTCATTCTCAGGTAGCTTCGGGGAAACCAGAGCAAGTGAGTGCTCCAAACCATCACCTTTGTTCTCAGTGGTCCCCAACCTGACACTGTTCTGCTGGCACTTAGATTCAGGCAAAAATGAAACCAATCCCCCAGCCCTGTGGAAAAATCTGAATGTTGGAAAAATATGATCCAGGTTTCTCTTTCCCTCCCCAGGGAGACCAAGGGGCTGGATGCTTTTTCCTAATTGTGCTACACTGAGCTAGTGGGAGGGACTACAGTATAGAGTGTAGCTGGTTTTGCACTTGCCTAGTGTGCAAGAGCCTCTTAACTGTTTTCTGGATTTCTCACAAAGGAAACTGGCCTGTTATTATTTTGAGTCAATGTCTCCACTGTGGGAACAAAGATCTGGAGCTTCCTCTTCTACCATCTTGCTGACATCACTCCTTGGGCTCATTTTTTAACTTAAAAAAAAAAAAAAGCTAAGAGTCACACTCTCCCCTATAAGTAAACACTTTTAGAGCAACCCCCATCACCAAGCTCAGAGACCAGCATATAGTGTGTGCCTATTAAATATTTATTTAACTGAACTAAAAGGTTGTGCAAGACACTGGGAGAAGTAGGATTTGAACTTACAGGCCTTGGCATTGTCACTCTTTCAAAAATGGCTTTCCTATGGTTCTCTACTCAAACTTACAAGAGTGCCTAGGAATTTGCCTAGCAACTGTCAGAGAGAGAATTCAGGCTCAGGGAAGCAGTGGGGTATATAAGAAAAGAAAAAGTATAGAAGACTTGGTGTCAAAGACCTGAGTTTGAATCAAATTCTTTCAAATCCTCCTTGTTATTTTCAAACCTAGACATTCTTCAATTTACCAGTAAAGCTTTGGAAACATAGATTCCCAGGACTCACCCAACTGAATCAAAGCTTAAAGGAGTGGAGCCTAAACAGATACCATTTAAACAGATTCACAATTTTGAAAAATACTGTTCAAGCTATTTCATAAAAGACATGCCCCAATCTTTCAGAACCTTAGCAAGCTCAACTCTCTGTAAAATGAGCTGTTGGTTCTTCCATCACTGTCCTCATGGGGCTACTATAAAGGCCTAGTCACAGTGGGAAAACAAGCGAAAGCAATGTAAACTGTAAATTGTGATAATAATGTAAGATAATTTCATACTATCAGTTAATTTGAATATCAAATCAGGGTTTAATGGAAACAAAACCACACCTATCTCCTATAGACATGTTCTATATAAAGAACCATATTCGTCTCTAAAGTTACAGTTATATTTCTCTTACTGTAGTTGTGCTTCTGTGAAGTTGTTTATAAATCAAATTTTATTTTAAGCACGTTAAGAGACCTAGCCATCTAAAGTAACTCCCTGTTGAACCTCTTATGAAATAAGGAATGCTTCTAACGTGCAAATAGACAATTCCTAAGTAATCATTTTTTTAAGATTGGGTTTTATATATGATGTTGTCAGGAAATGGGACACAGCTGTACTGCTGTCAGAAATATCTGGGAGTTTTGCTGTCAAACAGCTCATGCTTTTCTTGGGTCACACACCACAATCACAATACCACTGTCCTCATAGGAAAGAGGAGATACTCAGGGCCTTTCAGTTGCCCACCAAATGCTAAGAAACAAATACAGATGTTATCTCTTGGTCACAGCTGGGCTCCCCCATTTCCCATAATAAAGCCTTAAATCAAACAGGACTCCCCACAAAAAGTACTCTTAGTAAAAAGAGATCTCATATCCCAATGCTCAGGGCTGATTTATTAAACACCTAGGAACCAAACTTCCTCTTGGATAGTCCAAAAATCTCACATGAGAATTTTCTTTAAAATTTCTCTGTATTTCTTGGTTCAGTTAGGTTGATAATATTTTAGCTGTTAAAAATAAAAGGCTTTTATACAGTTTGGTTTCTCAGAAACTTGGGGAAAAAATGAGTTTTTTTCCACAATGAGTTTCCTTGCAAAAGAAGAAAGTTATGGGAGTTCAAGATCAAGATTCAAGTCACTTCCCATTTGAGTCAAACCTGTTTTAGAATTCAGTTTTGCTAAGGCCCAATCTCCAATTATGGCGACTGGCTGTCAGTGTGCACAGTAGCCACTGAAGGATTAGAAGGGTAAAGGAGAGCTGACTGGAGTGGCTCAACCACGTGTAACTTTTCACTTACTAGTTTAGAACTGCCCAAAGACAACTTTCTCAGAGGTGCTGAATATTTTTGACTGGGAACTTACAAGGCTAACCAAGGGATTCAGTGAACTCTTTCATCATTAATCCAGATGTATTTCATGATTAAACTGGCAAAATAAATCTCAAAGCACTGGTAGGTAAAGAAAGACCTCTCAAACCACAAATTAAGAAATAAAGAGCTATAAGGACTGAGGCAAGGCAATGTCATAATGAAGAATACAGTGATCAAGAGCATGGATTTTGGAGCCAGACTGGGTCCAATGGCAACACCAACACTAGCTATGTGACTTTAAACAAGTCAATTAACTTTTGTAAACTTTAGCTTCCTTATCCATAAACAGAGGTGATGATAGCTTTACCTATAAGAAGTTGTTATAAAGATAAATAAGTTAATATGTGTAAAGTTCTTAGGACAGTGCCTGGAACATAGTAAATACTGTAAGGTTTTTAAAGATTAAAAGTAATGTAGAACACAATTTAAAATACCTTCCATTTGCATCAACATGGATGGAACTGGAGGGGATTATGCTAAGTGAAGTAAATCAAGCAGAGAAAGACAATTATCATATGGTTTCACTCATATGTGGAACATAAAGAATAGCGCAGAGGACCACAGGGGAAGGGAGGGAAAACTGAATGGGAAGAAATCAGAGAAGGAGCCAAACCATGAGAAACTCTGGACTCCAGGAAACAAACTGAGGGTCGTAGAAGGGAGGGGGGTGGGGGAATGGGATAACCGGGTGATTGGTATTGGGGGGGTAAAGGGGTGATGAGCACTGGGTGTTATACCAGCTAATGAATCACTGAACACTACTACATCAAAAACTAATGATGTACTGTATGTTGGCTAATTGAACATTATAATAAAAAAAAGAGAAATAAAAATCTAGTACAGTAAGAAATCTTGAGATGAGAAAGTAAGGTGCAGAGAGGTTGCAAGACCCAGACCAGTGGTCCCTCAATAATACACAACTAACAGCTCTGACAACCTGTCTCCATTTCATTACTCGCTTACTGGATGACTCTGGGATAGTCATTGAAATAGTTGCTGCCAAACTGGAGTGATAATAATACTGAGCTTCTTTGTATTAGAGGTGTGAGAAAAAAAATAAATCGTAAAAAGCACCTTCACTGTTTTGCAAGAGGAAAAGCACCAAACATAGAGTTTCAGAGCATATTCTCATTTCCCAGAAGTACATTTCAGTTTTTAATCACATTTTCTGGGGCTAGTGTCTGTAGACTGTAGCCAGAGGGCTTGTTGAAATGGAGGTTTTAATAACAGAGAAAATGAAGTACTCCAAAAATCGCATTTGGCTTTAGAAATGTGTGTAGACTGGTTTATTAAATAGTGCTCTAAACCGGAAGTAAATTCTCAAGCTCCTGATTGCTACTCATGTCCTAGACAACCTTGAGAAATGTACAGAATCCCTCTAAATGTCACATTCCTCACAGATGAGAGAGAAAGAGAGAGAGTGAGAAATCTTGTTGCATCTCTAATGATGATTAGGTTGACGATGACTGATCTATGGGTAAAGCCCTTCCCAATTTTTATGCAGTACTGGGTATTTACCCCAAAGATACAAATGTAGGGATCTGAAGGGGTACGTGCACCCTGATGTTTACAGCAGCAATGTCCACAATAGCCAAACTGTGGAAAGAGCCAAGATGTCCACCAACAGATGAATGGATAAAGAAGATGTGGTGTATATATATACTATGGAATATTATGCAGCCAACAAAAGGAATGAGATCTTGCCATTTGCAATGACGTGGATGGAACTGGAGGGTGTTATGCTGAGTGAAATAAGTCAGTCAGAGAAAGACATGTATCATATGACCTCACTGATATGAGGAATTCTTAACCTCAGGAAACAAACTGAGGGTTGCTGGAGTTGGGGGTGGGATGGGAAGGATGGGGTGGCTGGGTGATAGACACTGGGGAGGGTATGTGCTATGGTGAGCGCTGTGAATTGTGCAAGACTGTTGAATCTCAGATCTGTACCTCTGAAACAAATAATGCAATATATGTTAAGGAAAAAGAAAAAAAAAGAAGAAGATAGCAGGAGGGGAAGAGTGAAGGGGGGGAAATCGGAGGGGGAGACGAACCATGAGAGACGATGGACTCTGAAAAACAAACTGAGGGTTCTAGAGGGGAGGGGGTGGGAGGATGGGTTAGCCCAGTGATGGGTATTAAAGAGGGCACGTTCTGCATGGAGCACTGGGTGTTATGCACAAACAATGAATCATGGAACACTACATCAAAAACTAATGATGTAATGTATGGTGATTAACATAACAATAAAAACATTTTTTTAAAAAGCCCTTCCTAATTTTTAAAAAATGTTTAGATAAAGGGTAGGCCACTAAAAATAGAACACTTTACAACAGATAATATTATATTTATCTCCTTTAGTACATGAATTGTCCCACATGGATATAAATCAGAATGGAAATGACAGTTCTGGAGTTACTAGTAGTGTGTGTGATTTAGAAATCTGGTGAGCCCCAGTTTAGTAAAGGATTCAAATGAAGGTTTATCTGCTCTTCTGTGGTACCACATTAAAAGCAGGCTCAAATCCCTTTGTGAAATTCTGTGAGATTCTTAGAGCCTGGGAGAGTTTATCTGTACCAATAAGGAAACCATGGCTCTGCAAGAATACAGAATGGGTGAACAGCTAATACTTTTTTGGCTCATTACAGACTGACATAACTCTTTTGTCCTTTCAACAGACCTCAGGCAGAGACACCCCCACCCCCAGGGGAAAAAAAAAATGAAATGATTACTGTAACAGGTATCCATCAATTCCAAGTATACGATAATACATGCCTTGTTAATGGAGGAAATATTTTTTTCTTGACATGGATTTAAACAGTATTTTTTTAATTAAATGTATTCTGTGCTATAGGCTTTCCAATAGGTCAATCTACTGAAGAACTTTCAAGCCCACAACTACCACTGGTGGAATATTTAAGAGCTAAGTCAAGCTGAAGGGCTTGTGAGACCAGAAAATGGAAAGAATTGCTGCCTACCCAGGTGAAGTCCATGTCACTCCCCAAGGCCTCAGGATATTGTAAGGGACAGGAAAAGGACAAGGGTACAGGGAGTGAGGTCTGCTTTTGTTTAGGATAAGAGATGTCAGAGGGAATCTTGGAAAGCACAGGTGTAAAATTCAGATCAAAAGATCAAAGTTAACACTAGACACAAAGGTCCACTCTCCTGTGAAGGCACAATCATTAAGCACCTTTCTATGACTATTCAAGGAAAAATTCCAATTTAGCTAGAACTTTGACCTTTTTCCTCTCTGTTTATCATTCCTTTCTGAAAGTACCTTAACCCTTTAGTGAAGATCCTTCAACAGTTTTACATGCTAATTTAGAGGAAGCTAAAAGTACAACATGGCAAAGAAGAAAGAGAACAATGTGCTACCTCATATTTTCTCCAATTCAGTGGAAACAGTGTCTGCCTTTTTTGAATGAACTCAGATTCATGCTTCTAAGTAACTGTCAACAGACCTAAGAGGCACATTCTCAAAGTGGCACAGGGACAGTCAAAGCCAGAATGTTATAAGAGCACCAGTGCTACTGAGCTTGAATTGTCTTCATACGTTAGAGGAGGTGACATCCTGCAGGAAGAGAGAAAGAGACTGAAGAACTGGTTTGCAGTAAGAATCTGCTTGGCTGACTTGGAGAAGGTCACCTCACTTTGGGTCCACAAATGGCCTGGTACTTTTCATTCAGAAAGTGTTCATGATAACCCAAATAAAAGTATGTAGGAACTTTGGTAAAAGGTATCAGAAAGGGGAAGGAATCTGGGACTCAGCTGAAAGAAATTTGAGGAGGGTGAACTCTGGGTAAAAAGCCTTGCTACGCAAAGTGTGTTCCCTGGACCAGAAGACTCAGCACAGTCAGACCCCATTCTAGGCCTACTGGTCAGAATCAGCATTGTAATAAGATCTCCATATGTTTCAGGTACATATTTCGAAGGTTTGAGAAGCATCAGTTTAGAAGGTAGCGCTAGGAGAGCAAGGAAGACTCAGGTTGGAATGAGAATCACTGGTCATATTCTGGGGTGGGTTGAGGAGTAACCCAGAGGGTGAGATACCACAATGGACAGTCAATATCAGATCTGATTGGCAAATGACATCGTGGCCACAAGAAGTCAAAGCAGAGGTAGAAAATGGGGGCAGTACTCCCTCCTCAGGGTCAAGCCCTCTACAGGAGTTGGCACCAGGCATGGAGAGTGGGGTTAAAGAAAATGCTCTAGTCCCGAAGCATTCAAAAGGTAAACCAAAGCAGAAGCCTGGCTCTAGGGTTTCAGTCAACATCCAGAGGTAAGGAAGTGGCATGACTTGGCAATTACACAGCAAACAGAGCTCCTCGCTAGCACATCGGTATCTCAATTTCTAGGGGCAGAACTACTGCAACTCCCACCAGCCATGGACTGAGGTTCATGTCAGCGTGTAGGGGCCTTTATGTAGTGGAATTTGAGTTTTCACACTCCCAAGTCTACTTAAGGTAAAATGCTTTTGCCTGGAACCCAACTCTAAGAGGGATGTTTTTAACAAGGTTTTAAAGATCCGGAATATAGGGTGCCTGGGTGGCTCAGTCAGTTAACCGTCTGCCTTCAGCTCAGGTCATGATCTCAGGGTCCTGGGATTGAGCTCCGCATCAGGCTCCCTGCTCAGGCGGGGAGACCTCTGCCTCTGCCCCCTCCCGCTGCTCATGCGCACACGCTCTCGCTCTCTCTAATAAATAAAATCTTTTAAAAAAATAAAAGATCAGAAATATAAACACTGTAATTAAATCTGTAAATTCAAATCCACACTTTTTTCATAAAATGCATTTTATGTACCAAGACATTTCTCTCTCAAATAACAGATTAACTGGTTTTCACCAAAATTGCAAAAGTCATGTCAACTCTCTGCATTCCTCAGTCCCAAATAACTGAAACCACTGCTCAGTCTAGTTCATGGGATTATCACTTTGCCTAGGGTACCGTCTCCTGAGATGCATGAATTAGAAAACCTACAGGACACCCAAGACAAGATGATCGTCTTTCTGTTTTGATTATGCCAAAACTAGGATATATTTGAAACAGGACTAGAGAGAAAAGGGTGCAGACTTAGCCCAATGCAACCTCTGTGAAGTAGGGGCTGCTCTATTTTTCTCTCCTACCTTAGATACCCATGCACAACATTTCTATCCTTATAGACTCTCTTTCCCAATCAAGTCATTTATGTAAGTATATGTCGGCAGATGTGGGTATGTGCACAGATGGGGCTGGTGTGGTCCTTTGGCCCTGTAAGGTAAATTTTCGCTTGGACCTAGCAGGGACTGGTCTGTTATTTTTATTGGCATCTGCCATCTAAAAACAAAATAGTGATTTTCTCTCCCCAGAATATCTAATGGATATCTGACTCCAAAGGAGACTAGACATGTTAGATAATCAGATCATAATATAGGTTTCCATTTTTAGTTTGTCCAAAGGTGAAAAGAAGACTTTTTAAAGGCATTTTGATGCAATTAGTCTTTCAAGAAGACTCTCTAACTACTCTCACCAACTAAAAGGAGCTTTTTTAAATTTCATTTGCACTGGCACCTAAAGTGGTATGTGACTTATCACATGTGACTGTCAGTCAAAGTGCCCAAGGGGAAATACTACAGCATTCTCCTCATGTAGCTCACTGCCGTGTTGTCAGCCAAACAAGAAATTCTCATAGTGCTTGACTTAAGTGACAACACAGAGCAGTAGCCTTCTGTGGTGTATGTTAAATATTCTATTAAGCTTTTTTAGTCTTAGATCTATGCTCTTAATGATAGAAAGGAAAAAATATCTGCAAGTAAAAAAAAAAGGTAAATTAATAATGTGGTTTGGGAATCCAATGATAAAAACTCAGGTCTTCCTTCAATGAAGAAGTCAGTGTTTTCTGGCAAGGATGAATTAGAAGTATCATTTACTGAAAGTCCAATTTTGGAGGTTTTTTGGGTTTTGTTTTTTTTGTTTTTTGGGGAGGGGGTTTGACATCAGATGAGCTGCAGGCTAAGAAAGAATTACATGATTTTAGAATTAAGAGTTGTTTCTTTTCTTCAGGGAACATTCTGGTGCTTTCCTTGGTTTAAAAAAAAGTCCCAAATTCTGTAGCAGAGAATGATTCCCTTTGCAGAGAAAACAAATTTGACATGTCACACATATTACAGAATACTTTAGAGGTGTTGAAAGGTTCAAAGGGAGTGGCAGAGGTAGGAAAGGGAAGAGGTACTCAAGTCCTAGAAGGAAGGATTTAAAAATTCTCCAAACATTTGAAAGAAAAGCAGCCAATCCTAAAAATGTAAAAGACATATAGACTTAAATTTTAAGACTGTATGCTATAAAGTGCTGATATTATGTGTCTTCAGAAGTCTCACGGAGACTCTGAGAGTCATGAGAATGCTGGCTTGGCACAAAGTGGGTACCAAATTATAATCGTCCAAAAAATGAATGAAGGTGAAAATTCACCGGGTCAGTAGATCCTTTGAGCTCTAAGAATCACAAGATATAATTCTTGCAAGGCCAACTTAATAACTGCTCTCTTTTCTTTCTGGTATTTTTATATTTAATAGAGTGATGATTTTAAATTTAAAGTCCAGACTGTATTAAACCAATTGATTTATTTGTGAATGTTTACATTATACAAATAATTATGGGGATCTTAATGACAAAGGCATTAAATCTCTCAAAGTGCACTGTCCTCTCCTTATTCCTGGTCACCTCCTAGATTCAGAACCACATTTTTTTAAAAGATTTATTTATTTATTTATTTATTTATTTATTTATTTATTTATTTGAAAGGGAGGGGAGGGGCAGAGGGAGAGGGAGAATCCTCAAGCAGACTCCCCGTTGATCCTGAGATCATGACCCAAGCCGAAATCAAGAGTCTGCCATAATAACAGAGTTATCACCAGTCTGTTCAGAGATTCAGCAAATAAAACTTTGCAAGCTTCCTGTTTACCCTTGTCACAAACATGTTTCTCTAAATAAAGTAGATATTTAATAATCAAGTACATCTTTCACTTCCAGTGGAGTACCAAATTTTGTTGGTACTCCAACAAAATTGGATGCGGATGATAGCTCATCCAGAAAACCTCTGATTCTTATACAGTTTTTCAATTACAGAAACAAAGATTCCCCTAGGCTATTTGGGGAGTAGGGGAGTAAAAATAAGCCAGTAAAAATAGTTTGCAATGTGACTTACTAGACTGTACATTACACTACAGGGGTTAGATTACATGTAAGACCTTCAAAACCTCCAAAGTAGTCCTATTCACTGACCTTTTTCTTGCTACCAGTGAAGACCTACTCTGTTCTGCCTGATAAATGTATTCTGCATCTATCCCTTAACTCCCTTCATGAGTGATCTATTCCCATCTTCCCACAGATTTTCTCCCCATTGCTTTCTGTTATGTGGGACCTCCTTCTCAGTGCTATTAAAAATCTGGCTGTCCTCCATAAAACTCTACTCAGGCATTCTAACCATCATAGCTATTTTTATAGCTATAAATGAAAATATGTTTTGACTTTTTACCTCTTGGCTTTTCTGTTTAACTTTCTTCTATTTACCTATCTTTATAGTATATGTTTAAAGTCCCTTCTAAGATTCTTTACATCTCTGAGTCCAGCATTCTATACACAGTTGCTACTCAACAAATGATGTGTGCTATGTTCAAAGACTGGAACTCCATAGAGGGCAAGCAGAAAACAATGTCACTCCTTCCCCCTGCTTCCCAGATCTGTGGGGCTAATTCTTCCTTATTCTTAAGATCAAATTGATGGCAGATCTCATGACTTCTCTGGACAGTCTCAGGAAATGAAAATTCCTTAGAACCTTTTCAGTAAGAGAGCATCTCATATGAGTAAAACGACCTTGTAGTAACAAAACTCCAAATTTCACTTAAAGTTAAAACATATTCCTTATATAGCTTGTTTCTGCTTTGTAGTGTAACCTACAGCAGAAAAAGAGGTCTGTTTCTCCACATCCCCAGCTACACTTTGACTCCTCTCCCACCCCACCCCTACGTAGGTGGGCTCACTCCTTTGGGCTGAAGTGGGAGAGAAGGTAGGTAATGGGCAAGAAATGGCTTATTCCACTGTTATGACTCAGACATGGTGATCTATGAACTAGCTACATGAACTGAGCAATTTACTTAACTTCTCTGAGCTTTCATTTCCCCATGCAGTGAGAACTGAGTTAATACATATGAGGCATTCATAATTTCTGAGACAGGTAGATGCTCACTATGTGTCAGGCATTATTTCTATACAAACCAAGTCTCTCTCATGAGGTACCTTTGTGTTATTTTGGACAACTCCCATTAGAAATACCAGAGAAGCTTCTTTGATGTAGATCATGTCTCTCTACATGTAGGACCCCACTGCGAGTTTCTGTATCTAATAGTTCACTTCCAAACTCTGCCTAAAGCTCTCTTACGTAATGCCCCCTGTTAAAACAGTGAGGCTGCCTCCTTGTCCAGTGCAGTCCTCATCTGGCCCTCCTGAGGCATCTCTGCTTCTTCCACTGATGCCTAATGTGCCATCTATTTTTGTCCCTAGTATCACTAGGCAGCTAACCTAACACAGCTTCACACGAAAGTTACAGTCCCTTATGTTCTGCCAAACTTCAGGGGGCATTATCAAGGTCTGTGTATGTTCTCCTTTTGCTGAGCTTTAGGTGAGGAGAAACAGCTTCCCCATGTCATAACACTCCAACAATGTTTTCCAAAGACTTCTTTGGCCTCATCCCTTGGTATGCCCAATCCGAGGGTGGGTGCTGAGCTAAGGATTTCAGGACCTATTTATGGTCTTATTTGCAAGGGCCTAACATGGGTGTGTCCAATTATTTATCCTGGGGTACAGAATGCTCACCCACTATTTTTCTGTCTTGGCCTTTTAGAACTCTCACACCTTTGCTTCAACAGCAGGTTTTGAAACTCCTTTCTACCGTTATTTACGCTTTATCTCAGATTCACATCTCCTGAACCTTATCAAATCATTAAAACGTATCTAGGCAATAGGGAAATTTCAGGTGCTGAGAACACATACAAAATTCAGGCTTGCTGGGGATTTTCGGTTCTGTTTGTCTCATGCCTAAATCCATTCTGTTCCCAAACACTCTACCACTCTCTCTCTACTAGATGTCTGCATTCTCTACTTCTACTTTAAATCTATGCCTTGTCCAGGATGAATTCCTGCTGGGTCTCCCACTCCACAGAGGAAGCCGTGGATCTATTCCAGTCCAAAGCTTCTTTCTCTGGCCCAGGCTCTTTTTGAAAGTGTCACTATATTCCTAGCACCTAAACATAGTGCTTGGAACATAGCAGTGCCCAGTAAACATCTGTTATTGAGGGAGTCTCTGGCTTCCACAAAACAACCCTCTATTTCTTTTTTCACCAAACCTTGCTTTATATTTATGGAGAAAATGTTCTTTTTTATGTGCTATACCAACTAATTTCCTCCTAGGCACTCAGGAAGCCCACAGACCCAAACTCCTGCATATAGGTGGGGACACAGATTTTGGACAGAAGTGATGCATTCATTCCAGAGGTGGCCTCAAAAATGCTTCGCAAAGGGGCACCTGGGTGGCTCATTCAGCTTAGTGTCAGACTCTTGGTTTCAGCTCAGGTCATGATCTCATGGGTCCTGAGATCCAGCTGTGTTGGGCTCTGAGCTCAGCCAGGAGTCTGCTTGGGGATTCTCTCCCTCTGCCCCTCCCCCGACTCTCTCTCTCTAAGATAAATAAATATATCTTACCAAAAAAATGTTTCACATAATCTTCCACTTTTTACTTTTGCCTCTGTCCATGCTGTTCAAAGCAAAAGATTCAGGTATGATGAGAGGCCCACAATTCACTTTTTGAATGGGAGCTGCCTAAGAGAGTCACTCAACCACATGACATTTAGTTTGAAATATAGAATTGTATTGTGTTAAGACACTGAGATTCTCAAGTTGTTATAACAGCTAGCACTAATTTTTTTTTTTAAGATTTTATTTGTTTTTTTGACAGAGAGAGAGACAGCGAAAGAGGAACAAAAGCAGGGGGAGTGGGAGAGGGAGAAGCAGGCTTCCGGCTGAGTAGGGAGCCCGGCATGGGGCTCGATCACAGGACCCTGGGATCATGACCTGAGCCGAAGGCAGACGCTTAACGACTGAGCCACCCAGGTGCCCCGCTAGCATTAATTTTAATAACTAATACTTCATTCAATGGCTGGGATCCAGTACAGTGAAAAGAACGCTTTAGGTTAGGAAAACTATGTTTGTAAATACATACATACATACACACATACATACATACATAAAACAATACAAAAAAAATAAAACAAACAACACCCAAAAATTCTATTTTGTAGCCAAGGAACCTGGACATATAGTAAACTTTAAGCTTTCAAATCAAGGGAGGTAATATATGTAAAAATATTTTAACTGAAAGGGTGAGTTATTCTATTATGATTTTGCCATTCCCTGAACCTCTGAAACAGTCATTGTAGAGGTAAAGAGGCAGCTTATATTCTTTCAAAGCCAATTAACTATTAACTATCAACTCAAGTCTTTTAAAACACACAGAAACAGTCAAATCAAATATTAGAAGATAGATCATCTTCATATATTTTATTTTTCTTCTAATGTAGAAAAGAACATAAACATTAAATGAATGAGCTAATGAGTATATAACTGATGAAGCTTGAATTACAGTAATAATGACAACTCCATTCAATTTTCCCATATATCCTTCTAATTATATATATATTTATACATATGTATAAAATTACAAATTTATATTTTAGTAATTAAGAAAAGAGGGCTAGGAAAGGTTCTTTTTGCTTGATTTATAAGGGAAAGAAGCAGATGCAGGATTACTATGATTTTTCACCTCTGAGGGTAAAATTGCTTTAAGATGACTATAGGTCAAATGAGAGCATTTTCTCAGCTCCAGGAGGTAGGAGGGGTGCACTATGGGCATTTAGTGGGTAGAAGCCACAAATGCTCTAAACCTCCTACAATGCACAGGATATTCCCTCCACAAAGAATTATCCAGCCCAAAATGTCAATTGCACCAAGGTTAAGAAACCCCAGGTTAGACTGAGAGAGACTATATTTCCTTGCAAACATTCCAAAAGGTTCAATGTATTTATATGCCTGAAATGTCTGTCTTTAACAGTCTGTTAATTCATTTCAATTTTGATCTTGGAAGAACAGCCATGTAAACAAAAGAAAAATGATAAACTAATCCATTATTAAATTATCATGCAAAATGGAATCTTAATTCTCTCTGAGGCCCACACACCTTAGTAAGGCAAACTGTTGAGGGATTATTGAATAATTAAGTCAATCCTGCCATCTTGAGTTAACCATATACTTCATGCATGCACGAGTAGGTGCTGTGTGGTATATATTCCTTGCATGGGGAGGATATTAACCTTGCTCTGAAAATGTACAGTGAGTAAGGGAGAGAAAACTGGTTTTTGGCCTTTTTTTAGTCTCGGTATCCACAGTGCCACTGTGGCGGCTGACTCATGCTAATCCCTCAACAATGCTGATCAAACAGATAAATTCAATTCCAAGTCCTCTCCCACACTTTTTTTTTCCATTCATTTGGCAAATCTTGATTAGCACCTTGATTTCACAACCTACAAATGGATCATATCTTCAGTTTAAACATTTATTTGTATATGTGTGGGGGGGGCATAAATATTTTAATACATTTTAAAAATAGCATTGGGAAGACAGTAATTTAAGGTACTCTGATAGACAATGACAGCAGGGGATCATTTCTTATATATAATTACCATCAAGAGCCTCTGAGTTTCAAGGAAACCAAGACCCGAATAATACTAATAGCCAGCATTTCTGTGGTGTAAATAACACCCCATTCTGACCACTTTACACTTTACTATCCCTGTAAATCCCATGACAACCTTACAAGAGAAGTGCTTATTATTATCCCCATTTACAGTTGTGGAAACGGACACAGTGAAGTTATGAATCTTGTGCCCTATATCACAGATATGCTGATGGGTAAAATTGGGATTTGGAGGCAGTCTGCTTCCAGAGAGTTCATATTCTTAATCATTACCCAAAACTGCCTCTGACAGTAGAAGTACCAGCTACATAAAGCTGTTGGGAAGAATTTTCTTTGTATGTGCCTGAGACAAAAATCAGCATGCCCTTACTATGAGAACAGACATGGCTCCTTTTAAAGGTTTTTACTCTTCCATTCCTAAATAACCTTCCGGTTGGTCTTACTGTGACAAGCATGTGACAGGCAACCCATCACTTTCTCTGCCTTTACCCTATTATTTCCTTTGTTTTGGAGCCAACCTAAATTATCTTTTCATTTTCTAGATTTGGCTTAGGCAAAGGTTTTCTATAATCAAACTCCAGGTCTCTACTGTGTCTTAGCCTAGATAAACTATTAACTCTTACAATGGAATGCAGTCCTCTTTTTCTTCAAGGCCTTTCCAAGAACTCACCTTCCCCAGCAGCAAAGAGCTAGGAACAGTGTCCACTGGAAAGCAAAGCTTCTAGCACCTCGGCCGGACTCCAAAGCCCCATGACAAAGAACCTTATATGGAGAGATGGCCCTATTTGTCTTCAGCCGAGCCATGTGTGCCAAGATGCCTGAGTCACTAACATTTCCTAGAAGAGCCTAAGTCATCTCTCTGTAATGCAGGTTGCAGACTCAATAGAGGTGGCTTGCTTTGATTGATATCACAGTAGTCGCTGCACTCATTAAAAAGCAGTGAACAAAAGATGAAGAGGTTAAGAGCAAGATAGGAAGGGAATGATGGATCTGGGATTGATTCTCTAACAACCATGCCAAAGGGACTGGAGGATGAACAGCCAGGTTACTCAGCACAGCAAAGGCCGCTAGCTGGGTGCTCCATAATGAATTCTATGGCTTGGGAACTTCAAAAGAACATACATCATATTTTCAAGGTATTTTCCCTGGAATATTTCATCATTTAAAAGTCAGTTCCAGAAAAAGGGAAATATCTAAGAATTTGACTTAATAAATAATTAAGTGTTCTTGTGCTCCAAGGTTGACTCCCAGAACACCCCGGAATTGGCCCAACAGGGAAATAGCAATCTCGGCTATTGCCAGGGGACTGCAGAGTTTTGAAGTCATTGTGCTAACTGCTGGTTCCAGCATCACACAACCTGGGTCACAAGCTTGATGTCCAGAAGGTGCTGACAGAACCGCTGACTCTGATGCCAGCAAAACGGATCCCTGCACGCCACTGCCCCTCTCTCCAGTTCATTCAGTTCTGAATTCACCTTCCGTGTGTGCGTCTGACTGGTGGAACCTAAATCACACCCAGAGACTGAGCCACAGTGACATCTGAGAAGTGATGTTCTTTGTTCTACAGCACATGTACTATGGAAAGGAATACAGGAAAGAACTGGAATAGAACTGAATGATGCAGGATATCGTATCTGCAACAGAATAGCAAATTTATTTGACAGAGAGAGACACAGTGAGAGAGGGAACACAAGCAGGGGGAGTGGGAGAGGGAGAAGCAGGCTTCCCGTGGAGCAGGGAGCCCGATGCGGGGCTCAATCCCAGGACTCCGGGATCATGACCTGAGCCGAAGGCAGATGCTTAACCTACTGAGCCACCCAGGCGCCCCTCTACTATAGCTTTAATTCTTCTTTTACCTATGTGGTGATTAATGAACTTATTCTGTTTTCCTCCTTCTCACTTATCCTTATCTTTTTGTTTTAGTTGTGTTATTTCTATTTTATGAGAACATATAACATTCACACAGTGCCTCCCAACCCCCCACCATCTTTGTTTTGGTCTTAGATCTACAACTAAGTATATTAAATACTCAACATCATTCCTTTTGCTGAGTTATTCCCCAGTCATCTCTTGGTTTAATGAAGTTTATCTTCCAGTAGTTTCACAGGAATGTTTGTAAGTTCAGTGTTTCTTGAGTTCCTCATGCTTAGAACTATTTTTCTATTAGCCTTGATACTTGAAGAACTTCAGTAAGTATCCAATCCTTAGAGTATATTTTCTTCCCTTGGGTTTTATGACAATGCTGCTCCACTGTTGCTTTGTGCTGTATCACTGTCAAAATTCTAAATCCAGCCTGATTTCCTTTGTTTTATAAATGACTTGATCTTTTGGCCTATTTCAAGAATTTTCCTTATGTCGAATAGTTTAACTAGGATATGTCTCAGAGGTGACAATCTATGGTCAATCTTCCAGGTACACAGTAGGCCCTTCCAATATGTACATGTTAAGTATATATTTAAATTTCCACAATTTTTATTGATTTATAGTTTTAAATATAAGTTCTCTTCTATTACTTTCTTTTTGTTTCTTTAGGGACTACAATCATAGGCATGTTGGATTCTCTTTGTCTACCTTCTACATCTAATCCTTTCTTATCCATTTACCTTTTTTTATTTGGTCTTCCCACTCTTGGCTATTTCCATGCCTCTCCTTCAAGTTTTCAGTCCATCTACCTAGTCTCTCTTAAGTTGTAATTTCATCTTCACTTCTGAAATGATTTTTTAAATTTTTTCTCAGTTTTTTCCCAAGTTTATTTCATTAGCATTTGTCTCACATCTTCTTCTTTTTTCCTTTTGTGTTGTTGCTCATTTCCATTCTAAGTTTGTTTTTGAATTTCTGATTCAAAGTTTTCTTTCATGTGTGAAAATACTGGTTTAATGATATTTAATGAACGTTGAGATGCCTTTCAGTTGTCCTCTGCTTCATGGTTGTTTTCCTGGTGGTGTGGGAGGTGAGAAATGGTAAAACATGTGAAAAACTTTGATTTTCACTTCTAATGTCCCTCTTAAAGTAGCTTTGCATGGGCGTTATCTGTCATTTTCTATCCAATTTTAAATGCTTTGGATTTTTCTGAACCATAAATAATAAATGTTTCTCCATGGGAAGAGTTTCCCATGGAGGTGAATGTTTTGGGTAGATTAATGGTGTCTTAGTTCAAGATCATTCTCTTCCATTGGTATAGAAAAGTTGAGTTTCTTTAATAGAGGTCCCTTTTGGGGATGGTTGATATTTCCTGTGACTCAGTAATACTCTTTTATTTAAGGCACTTATATCTTGCTTGCTCCTTTAGTTCACCAATCAGCCTTCAAAGAAAACTTCCTTCCCTTCTAAGTTGCCTCCTGGTACCCCAGAATCGGTGCCTCCTCAAGTCGGTGGCCTCTGGCTGCATAACCTCTCAAGCCTTTTCCTTTTGATTTCTCAGTAGCCAGTACGGCCTTACACCAGGGCTCACACAGATTCTAAATACAACCACTCTCAGAGTGGGAACTTTTGTTCAGGGCAGTGATGTAATCTGTATCTCACTCTTGCTGGTACCTATTTCCCTCTCGTGTTTCTGTACAGTCTCTACCTGACTCTGCCCTGGATTGGGGTCCAGGGGTGACTCTGATGGTTTTAGATATTTGTAAGTTTGTAGTATCCTCTATCTTCTAGTCAGATCTGAAGGTGTGAATTTTGGATACATTTTTTCTCTCTTTCTTAATATTTTTAGAGGATACAGGGAGAAATTCAGATTTAGATAGTCACCATAATTCTAATATTTTTTTCTATAAGAATCTAGAATTCTGTAAGAATCTGATATTTTTAAAGCCATTTAAATGGTATCATTCTCTAACTATATATTCTGAATATACAGAAAATCAGTGCATCTTTGTACATTAATTGGTATTCAGGAAACTTGCTAATCTCTTACTGTAATAATTTATATAATTTAGGGGGGATTTTTAAAATGTACACAACCATGTCATCTGTGAATAATGGCAATTTTATTTTTTTTTTAATCCTTGTATTTTTTCTATATTCTCTTCCTGCTGCCTAATGCCTTCAATAAACCGCTGAAAAGACATTTTGATTAGTGACATCTTTTCTTATTCCTAGCAACCAAGAGAAAATTCAATTTGTCACTGTTAAGTAGAATGTTTGTCCTTCATCTTTTTATCTAGTGCATTTTTAGTGCAATAGGATGGTGTGTAATTCTTAGTGAAACATATCCTATTTTCCCAGAGTTAATCATTAAAGCTCACAGCTAAGGATGAAAGATTCCAAGCTTTTGGGACTATCCACCTCCTGCAGGGCTCACTGGGCAAAACTGTAATTCTTGAAATTGAGCAATATCAAGTCCTGAGGTACAAATATAAAAGAATTTTATTTTTATCAATAACTAACCAACATGCCATATTAAGTTCCCCTCTCCCCTGGACAGTGAATTTCATTATTACATAGTCACCTGACTCTTTTTCAAAAATTTTAACATGTACAGTTAAAGCAGTCCCACCTTCATTTTTAAGACTCCAGTGTGCTCATTTAAAATATTTAACCTCACAATTAGAGAAAATCTTTTAAACACGTAACAGGTGAGAATGTTCTTGCACCAGCACTATCTCTAGTCTCTGGCCTCCGACCCTTTATTGCTGATATTGTTATAGGAAGGAGGAAAAAGGAAAACAGACATTTTGCTACACATCGCCTATGGCAAACTTAGCCCTCTCTTCTAGTTTTAAGCACCCCCAAGTACTTGCATCAAGCAGCATTATTCTGCACATAAGCATTTGCTCCATGCTATAGCAATCCCCAGCAGACTTGCAACCCAATATCATACACCCCCCATAGCACTCAACTCTGGAGCCTAATGACCTAGATAAGTCCATTCCCCCTGATTCTAAGGACTAGGAACTCAAGGAGCAGTAACACCATGCCAACTCCCCTCAGAGCTCTTTGCCTGATTCAGCATCACCAAACAGGTCAGCAAGCCTAATTGCTTGGCAGAGACCTCACAGGACACTAGATGTCACTTCTGCTCTAGCAGATGTGCCCAAACTCTGTGATTATCTTAGCCTCTTCCCTTGTCATGGGAGAAAGCAACAAGACGGAGAAGGAAGATATAGCTTCTTTTCATGAAGAATGCACTCCCCACAAAGGGCATAAGCAGCTCACTTCCAGCCTTTCTCTTACATGAACTGAGAGGGGTGGAACCAGGTTGAGAGGACCCACCTCTAATGAAAAGGCACTTCTGAGCCATCCCTGTAGGGACATGGCCAGCCCAACAGTTGTTGGGTTCTCTAAACTTAGAATGTGGAGTAAATAGTCATTTGTTCTCAGCTGTGGGCTTTAGTTCTCAATTTCTGAAAAACAGAGATGCTCCTACTTGGCATCACATAACTTCACCATCATAAGGCAATTTATTATCCTTAACCTATGGGCTTTGTCTCTGTCCCAGGCGTACATCAAACCATCAACACATGAAAATGATAGATACTGCTGAACTGGTTTTTTTTGTATCCACTTGACCATCTGACCAAAATTTGCAGTGCAGAGAAACTATCCATCAGACACATGATAATGTTGAAAAAATAAAAATAAAAAATAAACACTAGAGTTGTCACCATGAGGGACATTTATAAATAATGGTATCATGCCTGGTTCTTTACACAAAAAATGAAGAAGCTAGCTGAAGCAATCAGCTATTTCAGGGCCAGCATATACAATTTGGAAAAAAGTGAGAGCTTCTGGACCATCCAATTAAAGCCATCTATAATATTCACATTTATTTTATTGTGACTTTTCTAACTTATGAACATGTTATTAATACAACTCAAGATAGTGACAGCAAATTTCATGAGAGGATATATCCCCTGAGGACAGGAACCACTCTCTTTTTCTGCCTCCTTCTTTCCATCTTCCCTCCCTTCCTTCCTTGGTCCCTCACTCTTTATTTCTTTTTTTTTTTAAGATTTTATTTATTTATTTGAAAGAGAGAGAATGAGAGAGAGCACATGAGAGGGGGGAGGGTCAGAGGGAGAAGCAGACTCCCTGCTGAACAGGGAGCCCAATGCAGGACTCGATCCCGGGACTCCAGGATCATGACCTGAGCCAAAGGCAGTCGCTTAACCAACTGAGCCACCCAGGCGCCCTCTTTATTTCTTTATATTATCATTTCTCCCTTTCTTCCTTTCTCTCTTTACACTTTCCTCAGCATATGGCATAGGCCCAGCCCATTCTAAGCACCCAGTAAATGTGAAATTAAACAAAAATAGAATGTACTATTTTATTAGAAATAAATAGGATACGATTGGCCCCTTGGATGTTAAACTGTCCTCAACCTCTTAGTAACTGCCTGGGCAGTTGCACTGAAACCTACAGTGGCTACTTTCTAAGGCCATGCTGTCTTTGTGCACTGTTAACCTGGCTTGCTGACTGACTGATAGATGGATTGATTGATTGTGTCACCATGATCTCTTATCAGGTCTACAGGCAAACTAGACAGGAAATAAATCTGCCGCACAATGTCATCAGACTCCCCCATTCCTTCTTTTTAATCTTTCCTCTCTTACAGACGAAGAATTAGGCATCTAAAGTCCATTCACCCCTGCAGTCCTCCAATCCTGCCACTTTCCCAGATGCAATTTAACATTTTAACATCATGTAACCCATATTACACGCCTGTCCAGGGTTTATCATTACCCTCTCTCTCCACTCTCCACACACACATCAGGAGGCACTTACTAATGCTACTGTTGAATCTATAACACTCAGTCTACTGAGTTACTTTGTGGTTTTAGGGCATTTGGATTTTGAAGGAAGTAGTATTAAAGGGACAATTCGGTGAAGGAGTATAAAACCCATTGTAAAAATAAGATTAATCATATTTTTAAAATTCTACATTGACTCTCTGGGCCCCTGAGAAATGACAAGAAACCGAGATCCAATTCTGTAGGAATTAGGAAAGTGACAACCAGGCAACAAACTTATTCAATAACATGGGCAAAGCAAAAGAAAAGGGACTGATGGGACTGAACATCAGAGACAAAAAGAAATTTTGAGAAGAAAATAAGAGGTGATTAAAAATAGAAGATTCTTGGCCAACTGGGGTGTGGGATAGGATTGGATGAAAAACTATGGAACATGAACGAGAGAAACTGTAGGGGTATGAGGCCTGGGAATCAAGGCACAACATCTCGGTATCCTAGGTGAGTCATGATACAGTCTCTTCTGCCCGCTGCTGCTGAGCTTTGTGATCTCAGCCACTTCGACATGTTGAGACCCCAGAATCAATTCCTCTCTTCCACCTGGAGACTTTCAATTGCCATCTCTCCTGATCTGACATTTCTTGCAGCCTCAGAAAACATCTCTGTGAGGGCAGGCTGGGATGATAGCTGCATTCTGTCGTCATGAAACTGATTGATCTCACCAGTGATTATGAAATATGTGTATTTTACTGAGTGTATCCTGAACCATCATTGGAACTCACTAAGAAAATCAAAGCAAAAAATAAATAAATAAGGAAAAGTAAAAATCAAGTTTTATGTACAAAAGCATAATTTTTTAGAAAAATGAAAACTGGTGCTTTAGAAAAGCTGAAAAGAGTCTGTACTTTGCTACTGATGTTTTGTGTGCCAAGCCTTATTATTTTTTCACAGAAATGAATGGTATAATTACAAACAACCGTCATTTGTCATTATAACACACAGCTATAACAAATAGCTTCCATTGATGGTTATTTCCCATTTTGTTTCCTCAGTCCTAACATTTTGAAAAAAGAAAGAAATATCTAAAACTCCATAAAAGTAATATTTGGTTTTAAAGTTATAAAATCGTTGAGTCATTTTTAGTAAAATTAATTCCATCACACCAAAAGTGCAAACCCAAATTCTGGCACATAAGCAGATGTGTGTGGCTATGCTCCAAATAAGTGAGAAAAAAATTTTTTCCATACCAAAATGGCCAAGCTACTCGTAACTCTCTATTCTCTCTTTATTTCATCATCCTGACCGATGTTGAGGTTTGTATTTCGACTCTGGTTTATTCTCCCATTTTTCTTATGGGCTCCAAACAAGGAATGACTTGTAAAAATACATAATTCTGAAATTTGATGAAATTGATTTGAGGATGTTTATTTGTTTCTTAATAATAGGGTTCTTGTACTTATCTTTTAGGATGTCATGAAAAAATAGAAATCATTTAATGAGCATCTATTCACAAATCAGCATTTTGCATGATTTTTTTTTTAAAGATTTTATTTGAGACAGAGAGAATGAGATACAGAGAGCATGAGAGGGAGGAGGGTCAGAGGGAGAAGCAGACTCCCTGCCGAGCAGGGAGCCCGATGCGGGACTCGATCCCGGGACTCCAGGATCATGACCTGAGCCGAAGGCAGTCGCTTAACCAACTGAGCCACCCAGGCGCCCCATTTTGCATGATTTTTATCTTTTTTTTAAAAAAAGATTTTATTTATTTATTTGACAGAGAGAGAGAGAGCACAAGCAGGGGGAGCGGCAGGCAGAGGGAGAGGGAGAAGCAGGCTTCCCGCCAGAGCAGGGAGCCTGATACGGGGCTCGATCAGAGGACCCTGAGATCATGACCTGAGCCGAAGGCAGACACTTAACGACTGAGCCACCCAGGCGCCCTGCATGATTTTTATCTTCAGAGAGATTTAATCTAGTTGGAAATATCAGACAAGTACATGCGACAAACCAGTTACATTGTTAAACAATGAATTGTATGGTAGAGATTGTACATTTTATATGTTCACAAAGAAGGTAATTAAGGTTTGCCATAATGTTGAAAACATTCATATATATATCAAACTTGAATTGAACCTCAAAAGTTGGACAGAATTTGTTTTGTGTACATGTGGCTAGGTAGGTCTGGTTACAACTATGTGTTCTATTAGAAAAGAGAAAAGAAAAATTTAAGTTCCCTTGATGAGAGAAAGAACTAATATAAAGACGATTTGTGTCATTACTGGACAAATCTAGGAGCCGGAGTAACTGGGATATATTAGTATACTATTTTTTCTCCCCAGTATTTAATCTTCAGTGACTTTATCTCTAAGGCTCTGTGAAACCAAAGGCACAATCTTACTCTCCGCTACTCAAGAGAGAACCGACCAGAAAGAAAGATTATCTATAAAGCCCTTAAAGAAGAGATTACCAGGCCAATATGCTCTAATGCAGAGCTACCGTGCCAGTCAAAAAATTTCAGAAATCTCAACTGCTTATACAGCTCCAATTCTCAAGGAGTTATCTTCATTTCCTCTGCAAATTTTGTCCTTAAATATTCTGTACATCATGTGGTACAGTCATTGAAAGAAGTCTGCCTAATTTGGCCCAATCCTGGAAGATAAAACCCCTATAACTTCAGCTAAATGGAAAACTGAAGCGATTACTAGGATAATTCAGTTGGGACTGTGAGGTGGTAAGCCATTCCGGGCAAGTCTGGACAGTGATGGGAATGAAGTAGGCAGGAAGGCTCACTCTCTCCAAAGGAGATAATCAAGTTGTTAGAACATAATAAATTGCTTTTACTGGGCATTAGGGCCTTATTATCTTTTAATTCCATGCAGAGGATATTTTTATTCTGTACTTAATTCTATTGTAAGTGCCTATACCAGAGCTCCCAATCAAATCTTTATTCTCACATGCACACAGAGAAAAGAAAAAACATAATCTGTCTTAGTTACTAATCAATGTAAGGGTGGCCTAAACCAAGAAGAAAGCCCTCAGGAGACCTCTTCAAAACAAGTCTAAACAATTCTAAGAATTCCAAATCAAGACAATTTTTTGCAAGTCTCAGATAAACTTGAACTACCCAAAGGGATGAAGGTGGGGGAGGGGGGAGAGACAGAAAGAGAGAGAGACATAAATAAGGAAAGTTTAGGGATAAAGGCTTCCTTCCTGATTGAAAACATTCTCCAACCTTTTGTAAAAATGCATATCATCTTCCTAGATGTTCTATCCTAGAAGAGGTAGGCTGTCCCTCTCACCTGTGCCCTGACCTCATCCCACCCACCTCTTTTGGGCAGCATTCCATCAGATTCTTCCTCTCCTTCCCTTCTACTGGTCCTTTCCAGTCAACATATAAATGGAGGCAAACAACACCAAGTTTTCATTTGTTTCACAAACTTTTTAGTAAAAGAAGATATACATAGAGAAAAGTGCACAAATCATAAAAGAGGAATTTTCAGAGTCAATGCACCTGGGTAAATGCCATCCAGACCAACAAGTAGAATGTTACTTGTACCCTAGAAGCCTCCATAGTATCCTCACCAGGTAGTCCCTCTGCAAAAGGTAACCACTGTCCTGACCTCTAACACCGCTGGTTAATTCTGCCTATTTTAAAATTTTCTCTAAATTGAATTATCCATATATTCTCTCTTGTATCTGGCTTCCTGGATCAGTATTATGTTTTTGAAATGTATCCATGTTGTTGCATGCATGTAGTATTCTCCATTCATTTTCATTACTGTATAGTATCCTATTGTATGAATAAACTACAATTTATTCCACAGTTGATAGAGATTTGATTTGTTTCCAGTGTGGATCTGTTTTTATTTATTTTTATTTTTATTTTTTTAAGATTTTATTTATTTGCGAGAGAGAGAATGAGAGACAGAGAGCATGAGAGGGAGGAGGGTCAGAGGGAGAAGCAGACTCCCCGCCGAGCAGGGAGCCCGATGCGGGACTCGATCCCGGGACTCCAGGATCATGACCTGAGCCGAAGGCAGTCGCTTAACCAACTGAGCCACCCAGGCGCCCTGGATCTGTTTTTAAATAGGGATTGTAAAGTAGGACTACCAGGAACATTTTTAGATTAACATATGTACACATTTCTGTTGGGTATATACCTGAGAGTGGCATTTCTACATCATAGAGTATGCATACATTCAACATTAGTAGATACTGTCAAACAGTTTTCCAAAGGAGATGGATCTATTTACTCTCCCAGCAACAGGATATGAGAGTTCCAGGTGTTCTACATCCTCTCCAAAACTTGGTTATTTTCAGTTCTGTGGGGGTGGCAGTAATCATTCTGGCAAAGGTGGAAAGATATCCCTTTGCCCATAATTTTTGCAATTATGGTTTTAATTTACATTTATCTGATGAGTAATGACACTGACCACCTTCTCCCATGTTTATTGGACATTTATTTGTGAGGTATCTGTTCCAGTGTTTTGCCTGTGTTTCTCTTTGGGGTGTTTCTGGTTTCTCTTTATATACTATGGATATGTTATTCTCTGCCCCCACTTCCATCTCTCTCTTGCTCTTGCTCTCTCCCTCTCTCTCCTTCTATCTCTCTCTTCTATATATAAAATACAGTATTTATAAATATAACATATAATTATACTTTATATATAGATTCTTATACATGCTTATATAACTCATGATATAATATATAAACATACACATATATAGTTTATATACTATATTATACATACAAAAAATATCTTCCACACTGTGGCTTGCCTTTAAGTACTCTGAGTAGTGTCCTATTTAACAGAAGTGCTTCATTTTAATGGAGACCAATTTCTTATATTTTTCCTTCATGATGAGTAGGGTTTTTTTGTGCTCTACTTAAGACATTTTTATCTACTACAATGTCAAGAAGGTATTGTCTTCTGTTTTATTCTAGAAACTTTGTTTTAATGCAAGTGGCTTCCTATCATCCCCTCTAGCTATAATCCCCACTCCTTCCCTTCATAGTGAACTTCATATAATAGTTGCCCACAATTCCCACCTTTTCTTCAAAAGTAATCTAATTTCTGACTGCTCCTACTACTCTCCCCCCACTGCTAACCCCCACTACTCCAATGAATATTCTTTCCAAGCCAATCCAGATCTCCCCAGTTGCCAAATGGGAATTTTTCCATTCTTATCTTATTCACTTGACTAGCATTTGATGCTGTTGACTAAACACTCCTTCTCTAAGCTTGCTCTTTAAAAATTACAGGATTGCATTTCATCCTTATGCTACAACTACGTCTCAGCGCATTTGTTCTCAATCTTCTTCATGGGCTCCTTCTCTATTTATGGTGTAAACATATAACTACAACATTCATAAAACTCTGCTGTGTACCAGACACCATGCTAAACACTGGAAATATGGTGATGAGCAAAAACACATGGTCCCTGATATCATGGAGCCTAGTATCTGGTGGTAGATACAAACATTAATCAAATAATTACCATGATGAATATATAATTACAAAACCCTAGATTAGAGCTCCGAAGAAAATAAAGGTCTATAAAAGGACTCAGGCAACTATTTGCCTGTGGGCTAAATATGGCCCACTGACTGTATATGTAAATCAAATTCTGTTGAAACACAGCCATATCCCTTCATTTAGATATTGTCGATGGCTGCTTTCACAGCAACAGAGTTGAGCAGTTATGATAGAGACCACATGGCATGTAAAGCCTAAAATACTTACCATCTGGCCTTTTACAGAAAAACATTTACCAACTCTTCATCTATAACAAAGAAACATAACCCGCACGGGGCATGCGGTGGTCAGGAAAGGCTTTCTTTCCTAAGGCAGTGGCTCTCAGGTCGCAGAAATAGTAGGTATTTACTAGGCAATGAGTGAAAGATAAAGCTCTAAAGACAGAAACAGCATACACAAAGGTCCTATATGGACCTTTGTGGAACATGAACATGGTACATTCCAAGGGAATGAGGGAAAAGATGAGGCTGAAGAGATATCCAGGGAGAAGCTCATGTACCACCTTGCAACTCACATTAACAATGCTGCAGGTTTTGGGGGTTTTTTTCTAATGGAACAGGATTCAGTACTTTTTAAGCAGAGCTGGATGGGAAGATTTTTGTCATGACTGTTTCTCTCTGTCTCTTGGCTCTGGCTTCTTTGGTGTTTGTTGGTTTTATACTCAGGCTATTCAGGGTGGCTCCCCTAGCTAACAACCTCTAGATTCAAGTCCAGAAAAAAGGAGAGATTTCCTCCCTACAATAGTTGAAACCTAAGTCCTGTTTCTGACTGCTAGTAGCCTATTTCAGTCACATTTCCCACCAATGAAACAAGCACTGAGGCCAAAAGAATGGGTTAAGCCAACTGACTTACTCCTAGTTCCATGGCCACCCCTAGAGCTGGACCCAGGATCAGCCTCAACCACTTACAATAAAAGTTAGACTTTTAGTCACAACAGAAGTAAAAACCAAAGTAACAACCAAAAAGAAACATGGAGTACTCTTTCAAGGAGTAAGATGAATGAATGCTAACTCAAAATATTTTCAACACAAGATACAAAGAGGTGATAATTTCTCTTCTCCCTGTGTATGCTTTCTAAGAACATCTCATCCAAACCTGTTTTCAGCTACCACCTATATAATAATCTATTTGTAAATACCTGTCTGTTTGTAGCCCCAAATGCTTCCCTGGTCTCTAAATCCTTTAATCCAACTATTTATTTCACAATTCCACTTGGGTATGCTACAGATTTAGTTTAATGAGAAAAGCCAACTAATTATCTACCTGTCAGACTTACTCCTCCTTCTTCATTCTCTTGCCCAAATCAGAGTCTAAAGATTTTTTCTACATTCCTTCCTGAATCTTATCAAACTACTTAATCAGTCATGAAGGGTTATGACAGCCCTTTCCTCCACCCTCCACTAAAAATTCTTTAAAGTATTCTCACCACCTCCAGAATGAAATTCAACCACCCTACCAAGACGTCTATTCAGGATGCTTCATGATGTTCCTGCTACCTCTAAAGCAACATTTTTGCACTCCCTTCCTCGGACCCCTTATGGATAAATCTTTCACTCCTCTGTCCCTTTACTCATACTTTTCCCTCTTCCTAAACTGCCCCTTCTGATATCTTTATCCTTCTTCACATGGTGACTTCCTGCTGGTTATTCAAGAATAAGCTTAAGCCTCACTTCCTTTAGGAAGCCTAACCAGAATCACTGTGAGTCCAGTCCTCTTATCTGTGCCCTAATGCTACTCATACACACCCATGTCTCAAAACCCATCATACAGTCATGGTGTACTCCTCCGTCTCTCATAGTCTGCAAGATCCCTAGAGGCAAGGAAGGGATGTGTCTTTTATCTATCACCATGACCTAGTACAGTGCCTGGCACATAATAAACACTCAATAAACACTCGTTGAAAAATTCTACTAGGCAATGAAAAATTCAACTGGGAAATAAAATTACACTTCTTTTTTTTTAAGATTTTATTTATTTATGAGAGATAGAGAGAGAGCAGGAGGAGGAGCAGAAGGAGAGGGACAAGGAGACTCCACACTGAGCATGGAGCCTGACATGGGGCTTGATCTCAAGATCCGGAGATCATGAACTGAGCCAAAACCAAGAGCTGGGACACTCAACAGACTGAGCCACCCAGGTGCCCCGGAATTATGCATCAATGTAGAAAACTGCATTGATGGGAATCAAACATTAAACATGGAAACTATATAGTAGTGGAAACTATATATATAGAAACTATATAGTAAGATAAAGTAAATATAGTTCATTAACATTTTTTTAAATCCATTCTTGATCCTTTCTATTGTCCTCTTTTCTAGCAGATGGTGTCCACTCTCAGAGAAGCAGATGTTTAATAAAATACTTCAACCATAAAATGCAGTCACAGAGAGCAACTTAATGATAAGGACAATATCTTCTCCAGTTTCCATAAAATGCCTCATTTAGTGCCCTGCACCCCAGGGACACCCATTATTTAGTAATTAGTGATCACAATCTTCAGGCAAGTCCATGATCATTGAACTTATGATAAGGATACTCTAACATGTACTGTTGCTGAGTAATGTAAGTAAATAATAGAAAACGGTTTTTAGAACCACATCCAGGTTTAAAAACATTTTGGTTCATGAAATTCCTCTTTAGTCTCAGAACTTTTAGGAGTTAACTTCCACCCATAACAAATACTCCTTCTTTTTATTTTTTCTCTTCTACAATTTAAATACAATTCCCTTTAGTATATTCCTTTACTTTATTCAATTATCATATTCCTTCAGGAATTTATTATTTTTTATTATGTACCAGGCATCCTTTACCCTGCAGATACAATGGAAAACAAAATCAACTCAAGCCCTGCTCTCATAGTGCTCAGAGTCTAGGGGGGAAGCCAAGTCATTAAACAAATAACCACACACACACACACACACACACACACACACACACACACAAATTGAAAAGCAGAACACTATGACATGTTTGGGGAGAAAAAAAACATATAGAGATTTATAACAAGCAACTGAGTTAATATAGAAGTGAACGTTTCCCTGAAGAAAAGATACTGGAACTGGGATCTGAGAATGAAGGTAGTCAATTAGTTAAAGGAAAATGAGGCTGGGAGAAAACAAAATATTCCAAGCATGAAAATGTCACATGCTTTGAGATATAAAGGAAACTGGTATATTCAAAGAACTAAATTTAAAAAATTAATCCTAAATTCCCACTAAGTACAATTTTTCAAAGACAGGAAGCAACAGAATTTAGTAAAAGAGATACTGAATTGGAAATCTATAAATATGAACTGAATTGAATCCTAGTTCTTCCTCTCCATTTGTTATATGAATCTAGTAAAGCACCGCCTTTATGGATCTGCCTTTCCAAATCTGTAAAGTGGATTAAACTAATTTTTTCTCCATAATTCTAGGAGTGTATTGTACTTCAAAAATTAATGAGAAACTATCCAAGACCAATGTCAAGTATTATTATTGACTGTTTTGTCATCACTGATTTTCAATTAAAAGTAGCTTCACAGAATTTTAACTTTCATCTAACCTTCCTCATACTAGCAAATAAAGATTCATAAACCAATTGTAAAGATCTAAGGGATCTTTTTACTGACAGCCAGTGTTTTCCTAACTTTATTTTATTTATTTTTTTATTATGTTCAGTTAGTCAACATATAGTACATCATTAGTTTTTGATGTAGTGTTCAACGATTCATAGTTGCATATAACACCCAGTGCTCATCACATGTCCTAACTTTATTTTAAATGGCAAACTGTTAACCACGCAACATGAGTAATCAACAACTGAACATAGGCATGAATCATGAAAAAATTAATCTATTTAAATTAGTGACAAAACTGCAATTTGCTGAGAAATAAGACTGAAGAATGGGCAAATACTGAATTATGAGATTTGCAGGCTTTTTCACTGAAAGAAACTGAGGAAATCAATTTGCTTAGTGAAAAATAAAGGTATAAAATCAGGTTTGCAGTGAGTTTACTTTAAGGCAAATATAAATGGGGCCCAATGGAGACCCAAATAGAGTTTTCCAGTAATAATTAGTTAGAGATATAGGATCGGAGTTGCAGGAGAAGGCTGGGAAGGATTTATGAATTGGGGACCATCAATTCAAAGGCAGAAGTTATAAATTTGTAAGTAAAGATATTGTCCATTCAACTCATTTCAAATAAAGTATCTTCAAATAAGTTCTAATTATTCCTAGGCTACTTTGAATTAGAATTTATGCAAGTGGAAAAATAAAATTAAATGCACTTCGAAAGTAAATACATAAATAAAACTTTAAGAAGAGGCAAAGGAATACATTTTTTTTAATTTTTTTATTAACATATATTATTTGTTTCAGGGGTACAGGTCTGTGATTCATCAGTCTTTCACAATTCACAGCGTTCACCATAGTACATACCCTCCCCGATGTCCATCACGCAGCCACCCCATCCCTACCACCCCCATCCACTCCAGGAACCAAAGGAATACATTTTAAAATGCATAAAATACCCTTGAAGAAACTAGAGAATTTCTATGTTGGGTGAGAATTTGTTCTGGAGGCAGCCATCACTCTAGAGTACACAGGATGAGTGTTATGGCAAAGGCAGTGTAAGCTATGCAGTTCACTGTCATTGTGCTAATGTCTATGGCCTATAAACCACACAACATTCCTGGGTTGAGGAAGCAAGAAAAAGTCTCGATAGCAATATGGTCCACATGCACTTAAACTGGGGGACTTAGAGAAGTCACTACCCTAGATTTGCTTATTCTAGGCTTTTTGAATTTACAGCAAAATTTGTAGACTCTTTGATACTGCTTCTTATTCAAAGTAGCCTCTTCTGAATGCACGTTTTACTTGCTTAAATATAGGCCCACTTACTGGATAGTCCACAGAATGGAAAAACTGGTTTGAGTGTGTTAATTTCACTAATATTTCCTGAATTTATCTAATGTACAATGGATTGTTCCAGGTGTTGGGACTAGAGCTAATTTCCTGGCAGCCCAGGTCCCTGTCTCCATGGAGCATATATTCTAGTGAATTAGTTTTGTTTGTGAGTAAATTGAGTTTTAATATTCTGTATCTGAGTAGCATTTATCTCAAACTTCACCAGAGTTGTTTAAAAGCACAATTTAAAATTTTTTTGAAGTACCTACTGCAAATGATTAAGTAGAACAATCAAGAAATTTTAAAATACTTTGCCTTTTAAGAGCTCTGGGGTGGGGGAAAGATACCCATTAATTTTATTTGGGGAAGGAGGAGAAATCTGCAATACTCTGAAGATGAGTAAGATTTAATCAAATAACCTTTTCAGTCTTGACAACTACTCCTATTCCAAGAAACGGTGTTACAACACATTTTCTCTTCATTGTATCTCTTCAACAGAACCTTGAAAAGTCTGTCATGTAGAATTACACAGACATTTTCTTCTCTTTAGATATCTACTCAAGCTGACCCAAAGGACCTTGGGAAAATTTACACTTGAAAACAAGTTTTATCTCTTAATGGAAAGAAAATGTTACTGTGATTTTTTTTTTTTTTGCCTCTTTGTTCTACATTTTTCTCCCTGACGAAGACACTAAATGAAAATTCATATACTATCAAGTTTCTTATTTGTTTCCAAAATCAAAGCAATAACTTTTAGGACTCCTTGTCATATATTAAATGACTCAAGTCATTTAATATATCTCAGTTGCACAATTTATTTATTACAAAATGAAGAGACATTGTCCTAAATGAAGATTTCTCAGTTATGGTCCTGTTGACACATCAGACCAAATACTTTTTTGTTGGGGGGTGGGGATGGATCATGTACTGTAAGGATATTTAGCAGCATCCCTGGTCTCTACTCACTAGGTGCCAGGAGAACCACCAAGTTACAACAACCAAAAATGTCTCCAGAATTGTCACATATACTCTGGTGGAAGGGGTCAAAACTGCCTCTGATTAAGAATGTTTATCCTAGATTAAAGGAGTCTAATTTGTTGATCGTGGTATTATTTACAAAGCCCTCCAGTGACTGAACACCTAAGATTTTAGGGACGTACAGAAAGTTTGCCCCAATTTTAAAATAGTCTGAGTATTAAAACTTACTTACTATTCTACTCATTTGAAGTTATGTTGCATATTAATTATAGATGTTAACACTGCAGAAGAAGCTTGAAAAACTATTTAATTATAATTTATGAGAACTAATGTTCCGTAAGGTATTAGGCTGTGAAAATGGTACACAAACACAATGTTGAAGGCAGGCTTTTTTTTTAAGTCTCTAAGCAAAAAAAGAAACATTAGAGTGGATTACCCAATATGAACAACATGATTGGAGAATTAGCATTAGGTGCATTCATTTGCTAACTAGTTGATTACATTTTAATCTGTTTTATTGTGCGTGGGAAGTAATATTATATGAATATTAATAAAAACCACTTATATTCCTTCTTGCCTAAGAGCTCTACTTTTGTTAAATGTAGAAAATATAATGTGTAACTATAGAAACCTGCCATTTCCATTATTAGAATTTTTCTCATAAAGGACAAAACTGATTAAACTTTTATTATCTGTAAAGTTTCTAAAAACCCAGCAAAGAAACCAAATACTGCCCTCATAAAATTTGTTTTACCAGCAGAGAATAGATTTAAAGTAGTGGGAAATTGGCGAAAGAGGATGAGGTAGGCACATCAGGTTAGAAATCTGAAATATTTGTATGAATATTTATAAATTTTGCTGATTAAAAGTCTCAGTTGTCTCAATGCTGAGATAACCAGTTCACACTATTGCTAACAGTGGCTAAAATCAAATGTTAGGGACTACAGCAGAGCTGTCACCAAGAAAAATAAGTAAAACCTAGGCTCAGAATCTAAACATAAGCTTAACAAGACTCAGAAGAAGTCTGTTTCAATTAGGAACATAATCCAAACTGGAACTGGAAAATGTGATCCATTATATAAAGGGTGTCTCTCTGCAGCATCTTCATTAATACCCTAGTGGTCTCTAATTCTCAATGTTGAGTTAGTCCATGATAACAATAATAACATATTATCTAAAAGTAGAAAGAATTCATGTACTAAATTACACACACACACACACACACACACACTGCTTTTAATCCATCAGAATAAAAAAGACACTCCAAACCAACTGCAAAACTATTTTCAAACTGGCTAAACCCTCTCATGCTCAAATGGAGCAAGTAAACATTTTGAAACATTTTGAGAATGTAAACTCCAGGCCTGGAGGTTCTGTGTGAGCTCTCTATGTATGGAAAGATCATTTAATAATCCTCCAAAGTCAAGTGAGACTGCATTTATTTGACACCAAGCTGGTGAGGCATTTGAGTAGACTTAGTAATAGGAGGTCATGAAAGAGGGGCAGAAATTAAAAACTCAGTTTGCTTGTAAATATTCTGATATGCTGTACAAAAATACCATGCCTCCTTGCCCCACAATATTATGGACATGAGCCTTTCCTAAGGCCAATGCCCTTCTCTTACTTTATTGCATTAAGTGTTTTGCAAAGCAATTAATTCTTCCATTATCTAGTTCCCTGTATACATTATACAAGACAGCATTTGTTTTAGAATTATTGAGTGATCCATGTTCCTATACTTCTCAAAAATGACTACATTTGGGGCGCCTATATGGCTCAGTCTGTTGTGAGTCCAACTCTTGATTTCAGCTCAGTTCATGATCTCAGGGTCATGAGATGGAGCCCAGCATCGGGTTCCCCACTGAGCATGACCGAGCCTGAGACTGCTTGGGACTCCTCTCTTTCCCTCTCGCTCTGCACTCCCCCATACCTGCTCATGCATGTGCTCTCTAAAGAGAGAAAAAACAAAAAACAAAAAAACTACATTTGGCTTTTTCCCCTCTTGTTTACAAGAATATGAAAACCCTAAAGCATTTTTTAAGTAATAAAAGGATATGATCAGCAATTTGTTATCATTAAAACAGCCAAAATATTTTCATTAAAGCAGACACACTGTTTTGGGAGTCTTCGCCCTTGGACTATTTTATTGCTTTGCTACAACTTGTCTAAGGAGTTGATTAGTTTAAAAGTTTTGGTGGTAAAACAGAGATCCCAGGGAAATTCACTAAGGAAGCACTTTATTAAGAACATTGGAAGTGCCATGTTGCACTACATACTTAAGGATCAAAAAGTGAAATAGCTTCCCTGTGGCATCAAAGCTTTTCCCCCGTCCAGATTAGTGTGTTCTCCAAACTTCACACTGCAAATCAAAGCCACTCAAAGATGTTGTAACAGCCCCTGAAAAAATGTCTTTTTGTTGCCACCTAAAAGGAATGAGATAGGGTTTGTCCTAAATTATTGCATCAGTGGCTCCCAGCAATACAAAGCTCAATCTATATTTACTGTCTTCAGAAAGAGATCTCATATCACTGAATTCTCCGCTTCTTAGCAGTTCGGTTGCAAAGTCTGTCAAGGTAGCAAAGTGAAATGAACGGTTATCTGTAGAAACTAACATTCTGTGCTCTTTCTCTCACTCATATCTCAGATGGAAGGATCATCTATATATCCTTTGTCAGTTAAGGGAACACCAAAGAATGTTCTTATTAATATTTCATTTAGGTGTTCTCCAATGTTGCCAGAATGACATTCTCTAAATCTTACTTCAACAGAAATCTTTTTTAAAAAGAATTCATTTTGTATCTTTCAATATAATCTGGAAATATTCTTCCCCAATGTTCAGATCATGAGAAGTCTTTGGAGGGGGGGGGGGGGATGGCCAATAATAACCTATGTGATATTTGTATCACATAGACTCTCAGATTAAACTCATCTGACCCCAGAACAGAAGACCCCAGCATAAATATAGAACGGAGAGAATACATTTTTTTAAAGATCATATTTGAGTATGGCTTCAGGTAAAGAGATCTCCACCTCTTTTCCCTGACCACCCCCCCACTTCCCCCAGGCATGCCATGCAGGTTGCACATAGGGTCAATAATGTGACAGGTGAGCCTCTGTAATTGCCCTTCAATATTGTTCAGAGGGATGGTAATTAAGGAAAAAATTAGTTTACATTTCTGAAGCAATCCTAGTGAGGGGACTTTTCAAACCCTGGAAATACATACTTCAATATTCTGAACTTAATCATATTGGGGTTAATGTTGGCAGCAAGTAAAATCAGTCCATACCATTTTCGTTGGAAGGAATTAAAACACTGGCATCACTAGTCAAAATAATATATCTTTGGTCCTAACTGATTTACTTGAAGTCTGGAATATTTACACTGGGTGTATGAACAATGTAAGTGAAAAAGCAGCTGCACGTATGGGCCAACAAACATCAATAATTTAATTATTTTCTTCCACAGCAGATAGAGAGAGAAATAACTTATGGGGCCAGTGGGAACATTAAAATAAGCTTTTCTCTCTTGGCTAATAAATCTGATGAAAATACCTCACCTCTGCCAGGGCAATATTCCTAGAAAAGCTTTCCTAAGCCCAAGTAAGTTTAACACTCCTTCAAATTTCATGGTCTAATCATGTGCAAAGACTCCTCTATAATTCCGTAATTTTCCAGTGAAGGACAGGGAAAAGTACTTTTCTTTGGTGTGTAAAGAATGGAAGTTTAACCCAACTTAGAGGTTGGTCATGGAGGATAATCTCCCAGTTCTTCCACTTAGCTATTTGTATACCATTACACAAAGTTTGTAATACTATCTCTGTCCTTGGGAACAGCTAAATGACTTTCCAAAGACCATAAATACCAGTTGGAGAAATTTGTATTCATAGGAGTAAAAAAAAAAAAATGGAAATGGATTTGAGAGGCATAATAACATCTGCTAGGTTTGGAAAATATGATTTTCCTCAAGTCATTTTGTGTAATACACATCCAAGCTTAAATAATGTTCCAATTTATTAGTCTATGTTGTGGTTCCAGTTATATTTTATTTTTAAACTGTAACAAGTTTTACATATAATTTTACTAATCTGTACAAAACTTTCTATTTTAATAAAAATAAAATTTTACTTTGACACTTCTTTATGGAATAATTTTTATAGAAAATTTCTAATTGTAAAGAAGCAAATAGCTATTAACAAGGACATGATTAAAATATGACTGATGATCTCTCATGAGTTTAGAGCTAAGCACTGGAGGTCAAGTCTTGAGTTTCCCACCCAAAAATACCCAAGAACCTTACCGTCACCAAAATATGTATCACCAAAAATATATACCATATAAATGTATTTAGTGTAAATGGGTAATGAATGGTCTGCTCACAAGGTTTCTGTTCTCCCAAACTATGAACAGATGGATTACATTCAGATCATGGAGTAAACTTCACTTTCAAGCTGTCCCAGGACCATGAAAAGAGGACAGGGTATGGTGACCATATAGCTGGTTTCCACCTACATGACCTTAAGCAAGTCCTGGTTTCTCTGAGCCCTTCAGTTTCCTCTTCTGTGACATGTGAGTGATAATATCTGACTAGGTTGTTGTGAGAATCAAGTATACAAGCTATAATTAAGCTGCAGTCTATCAAAACCATAGGTCAGGTCAATCATTCGCCATTCAAGCAGATATTCAGAGATAAGAAATACGCATTATGCCTTAATCTAAAATATTAATAGATACACAGAGAACATATCACAACTTAAAAAGCCATGATGATAATCAGTTACTGCTCCCTCCCTTCTTTCTCTGCCATTAGACATTTTTTGTCTATTGTCTACATTGATACCAATGCCAGTTTTCAAAAATATAAAGAACTCTCAAAACTCAACAGTAAGAAAACAATCAAACCAATTTAAAACAAGCAAAAAAAAAAATGAACATATACTTCACCAAAGAAATACAGATGAATGGCAAATAAACAATGAAAGAATGTTCAACATTATTAGCCATTACTGAAATCAAACTGAAATTTGAAATCAAAATGAGATATCACTATACGCTAACAAGAGTGGCTATATGTTTTGAAAAATAGAGAAGCCAAGTTTTGGGAGAATGCAGAGCAACTGGAACTCACACACACTGCTGGTGAGAATGGAAAATTGGAAAGCTAACTGTGGAAAACAGGCAGTTTCTTACAATTTTTTATAGAGTTATACATACACACTCATCAGCAATCCCACTCCTGCATTTACCCTACAGAAATGAAAACTTATGTTCACACAAAAATCTGTACACAAATGTTTATAGTAGCTTTATTCATAGTCACCAAAACTGAAAATATCCCAAATGTACTTTGGTAGGTAATGAATGAATAAATAGTGGCACATCCATACAGTGGAATGGTACTTAGCAAGAACAAGAAACAAGCTATTGATGCATACAACAAAGGTATTACGCTGAGTGAAAGAAACTAGTCTCTAAAAGTTATATGCTGTGTGATTCCATTAATAGGACACTCTCAAAAATAAAAAAAAACCTACACTTATTGGGAATATGCCAAGTGGTTGCCAAGAGTTAGGTGTGGGTAACATGAGTCTAAGGGGTAGCACAAGGGAGTTTTTGCAGTGATGGAATGCTGTAGCCTGACTGTGGTGATAGTTACATTAATCTACATAGGTGTTAAGATTATCAGAATTGTACAAAAGAAAAATCCAATTATACTAAAGGAAATCTTTAAAAATAAGATTTAGAAGTATACTATATGGTCTCTACTATTCAAGAATTTTTAAGATCCTTTATTTTATACAAAATAAAATTCAAATCTCAAAGCAACCTTTCCTCCTTCATCTTCTATCACTTCTCTTCCATAAGCACATAATCATCAGCAGGCAGCTAGTAATTATTTGTGTGATTTAAGTCTCAAATTTTACATTTACATAATAACGAACATACGAGGGGCGCCTGGGTGGCTCAGTCGGTTAAGCATCTGACTCTTGATTTCGGCTCAGGTCGTGACCTCAGGGTCATGGGATTGAGGCCTGCCTCGGGCTCTGTGCTCAGCGGGGAGACTGCTTGAGATGCTCCCTCACCCTCTCCCTCTGCTCCTCCCCCCTGCTCATGCACGTGTGCTCTCTCTAATAAATTAAAAAAATAAATCTTTTTTAAAAAGAACATAATAATGAACATATCAAACATGAAAATTCAAATAGATGTCTATACAATTCTAAGTATTCAAATATTTGCAAACATCTGGATGGACAATTATTTTCACTTCCTTTAAATATCTGGCACTTTACCAACCCAAGTCTTTGTATATTTCCAATTCCTAAAGGAAAATAGTTTCTCACGTCAAATGAATTACTGCATTTATGCCTCCTTAGTGTTGACAAAGTTGGTCAATATTTTGGTTCAATTTACATGAATAATTTATCATTACATTTGAATATTCAGCTCCAGGAAAGTCACACTATTACTAACTCAAATTGGAACATGACCTCTATCAATCTTTTTCTCTCTCTTCTTCCTTCTTTCTCTCCCTCCTCTACCCTCACTTTTGGTCTTTCTCTTACATACCCTAAACTTGAACTACTGAAATCTGGTTTAAGTTAACAGGCTAGAGCCTGGGTCTTCTCTTCTGTGCAAGCTGTCACCCTCATCCACAGGTTTAAGTTCTAGCAAATAGCCATTTGTATATCCTGGAAATGATTTTTCAAGGTTCTGTTAAAGAGATATAACTAAGATGTAATATGGAGATTGGACCCACGAGAGACTACCAAAGAACCTTGACTAGAAAAACTGACAACTGAAAAGAAATTGAGTCCTCTGTAAATTCAATATAACACATTTATAATAATCCTGCTAAAGAGGAGAAGTATATTTTAAAATAATGTGACTGGTTCAGGAATCAATTAGCAGTTAAGGGGAAATCTCTAAGCATAATAGCAGGGTCCAGCAGGAACGTATGAGGTATGAGAAAGTAGGGAGTTTTCCCCATGGAAATCACACTCACCTGCACATAACTTTGCTCTTGAGGAATTATTCAAGGGAAATGGGCAAAATCCCAACCCAAAAATATCCAACTCATCAACTTTCCAAGGCCTAAAATACCACTGCTAATTACTTGCCACTTTCAGTCTAGAGAAAATAGCTACATACAAAACGTAGGAGCCTTGACTGCAATGCATGATGTTAGGAAATGAAAAAATGTGTATGTTTGAAACAATTCATGAACAAAAAAATTTAAGATTCTATAGGAAAAGATCCATAAGCAGCAGGAAATCAGAGAGATGAGTGGAGGAATATTAAAACACCTTTTAGAAGAACTGAGACTTGGATTTAGGCCTGATAACTAACATACAGAGAAGATAGACTGGAAAGACGGACTGAACAAAACATGCTGCCAGGTCTGAGACTAGAACTGTAAAGTTAAGCACATAACCCATAAGAAGTGCCAGGACACTGACTAAATTTTCTTCTTCCTTTACCTGAAGTACTGGACTATGATGTTAAACACAAAAGGGTATTACCAGCAAGGTTAAACAGATGTCTCACATGAGTTTTAAAACTAAGACTAAATGGCTGTTTTCTGAAATACAGTCTGAAGATCATTGAATAGACTAGAGGATGTAGTTTTTCCTCAAGCCTTATGATCCTGCAAGGACTGCTGTGCTATCTAATGTACATATTCTTGAACACACACACACACACACCTGGAATAAAACACAAGAACAGACAGAACCCTTGGTAAAAGAAAAGAAAAAAAAAATGTATTGCCTGCCTGCTCTAAGCAATAGTAATTTTAAATATATATTCAGGATACCTGGAGTAAGGGAAATATTTACAGCAGAATTAAAACTGGGAAAATTCCCAGAAGACTCAATCTGGTACTTTTGTTTTTTTTTTAAAGGACAGTATTATTTTAGGACTCTCAAAGAGAAAGGTCGAGTAAGTGTATTAGGTTAGAGAAATGGAAAATCTGCTTTCCCTTCACAACTTGTCGCTTTCTTGGATGGTATCAGAGAAAAGGGACTGATAATATTTCTTCAAAACTGTTTCAGTAAAACTGCATATTATAATGATGGGCTATACCCAAACCAGATTTTGGGTTAAAACATCGTATTCCTAATGAAGCTATTGACCTTTAAGGAAAAACAGAATTTCCACTAGTCTAACTTTTGTCATCTAACGCCCTACTAAGATTGCCATCAAACAACTCAGAAGCAAAGTCACACACCATCTTGCCTGGCTAAAGATATTAATTAACTAAGACATCTGCTAGACAAGGGAACTGAGAAGAATAAACTTAAAGTTTCTGAAAGAAATTCAAGAATCCTTAAGAAATAAGCTTTATTAAGCTATTATGTTATAGAATAATTGAATATTAGCTAAGTACACATGAAGTACTTAATTTGTATCATATACAACAATATTGATACAGGCAGTAACAGAGAGTTTATCTTGCAACAGGTGACATAAATTTACAGTATTAATAAATACAGCACAGTACTATAAATGTGACTTTCTTACTAACCTTTTCCCTAGCTTACTTTATTGTAAGAATCCAGTATATAATACATATAACATATAAAATATGTGTTAATAGGCTGTTTATGGTATTGGTAAGGCTTCTGGTCAACAGTAGGCTATTAAGTTTTGAGGAGCCAAGTTAGAAGAGGGTTTTCAACTGAACAGGAGGTTGGCACCCCTAACCCCAATGTTATTCAAGGATCAACTTGATACAGAAATTGAGGTGGCATATTCTAGTTCTTAGAGACCCATATGTTATATATGCTCTAGATCACCATATATCTGCCTATGAAGTACAGAATTCCAAATGAAAATTAGCAAATATTACTCTTTTCATAATTACTAATGCTTCTGTTCTTAGCATCGTCAATTTTCAACATAAATCACATGAAATGGCAAATGGAATTTACCTGAGCAACCTAAACCTAACTTGTTCAATGCTTCTTTGTTTGAAATGTTTTGTCTCAAACTGAAACTACATTAGTTCTTTAAAATGCTGTGAATTATTAGATCGATATTAACTTTTTAAAAGAAAAGTGATAAAACTACGTGCTCCATAGTTATAAAAAAATACTTTTTTTTTAATTTAGACTGTATTTTTTTGTTCACAGTCCTTTTCTTACTTCCTCACCTTTGCCAGGCCTCAGTGTGGGTGGAGTATTCTTTGCAACTCCACCGACTTTGGGAGTGTCATTGTTTTGATCAATGAGATGGCAGGGTGCCAGCTCCAGGCACAAGCTTTAAGAGGCAGTTCATGTTTCTGCTCACCTGTGAGTGTCTGCCCTTCACCCCAAAAGCAACATGTTCCATGCTCCTTGAGACCTGGCTCACAGAAAGAGAACAAATTTGGAGTAGACTAGAACCTGTTCTGATACCTGGAAGCAAACCCAGCTGAGGCCAGACAAGCACAACCACCAGCAACATTTATACCAAAATGCAGGATATAAATGTTTCCTATAATTAGACACTGAAATTTAGGGCTATTTGTTTTATAGGAAAAGCTTATGAAAACAATTTTTTTAGTGATAAAAAATAATTATAGGGGCGCCTGGGTGGCTCAGTTGGTTAAGCGACTGCCTTCGGCTCAGGTCATGATCCTGGAGTCCTGGGATCGAGTCCCGCATCGGGCTCCCTGCTCGGCAGGGAGTCTGCTTCTCCCTCTGACCCTCCTCCCTCTCATGCTCTCTGTCTCTCATTCTCTCTGTCTCAAATAAATAAATAAAATCTTAAAAAAAAAATAATAATAATAATAATAATTATAAATTTTAAAAATAAGGTAGCTTTGGCAGGAGAAGCAGACTGTATAAGCAGATCATCAACAAATTCCAAACCAACCATACTGAGAGACTGTCTTCTATTCCAAACATTATTGTCCAATTAAAAAAATAGGCAGACTGGGGCGCCTGGGTGGCTCAGTCGGTTAAGCATCTACCTTCGGCTCAGGTCATGATCCTGGAATCCAGGGATCAAGCCCCGCATCGGGCTCCCTGCTCTGGCGGGAAGCCTGCTTCTCCCTTTCCCTCTGCCTGCCACTCTGCCTACTTGTGTTATCTCTCTGTCAAATAAATAAAATCTTTAAAAAAAAAAATAGGCAGAGGACCTCACAGACATTTTTCCAAAGAAGACATATAGAGGGCCAACAGACACATGAAAGGATGCTCAATAACACTAATCATCAGAGAAATGCAAATCAAAAACCACAAGAAGGGGATTAAAGAGTGCATGTGTTGTGATGTGCACCGGTGACGTATGGAAGTGTTGAAGCACTATACTGTATCTCTGACACTAATGTTACACTGTATGTTAACTAACTGGAATTTAAATAAAAACTTAAAAAAAAAACCCACAATGAGCTATCACCTCACACCTGTCATAATAGCTATTATGAAACATCTTGTCAAAAAGACAAGAAATAATAAGCGTTGGTAAGGATATGGAGAAAGAGGGACCCTTGTGCACTGTTGGTAGGAATGTAAATTGGTGCAGCCACTATGGAAAACAGTATGGAGGCTCCTCAAAAAATTAATGATAGAAATACCACATAATCCAATAATTCCACTACGAGGCATTTACCCAAACAAAAATGAAAATACTACTTTGAAAGGTTTACTATGTTTACTGTAGCAGATATGAAAGCAGCCCAAGCATCCATTATAGATGAATAGATTACATATAATGGAATATTATTCAGCCATACAAAAAGAGAGATCTTGCCATCCATGACAACATGGATGGGCCTAGAGGGTATTATGCTAAATAAAATAAGTCAGACAGAGAAAGACAAATACCATATAATTTCCCTTACGTGTGGAATCTAAAAAAAACAAAGCAAATGAATAAACAGAGCAGAAACAAACCTACAAATATAGAAAACAAACTTGTGGTTACCAGAGGTGAGGTTGTAACTAATGTAACACTATATGGAACTGTACTTCAATTAAAAAATAAGTAAATTTTATAAACTTACAATTAAATTACATTAAAAGTAAAGGTGACAAATTCTCAAAATTCATCACCTCCTAATTATTTTATTATAAATGTACATTTTAAGATTTTACTATAATCTATGCTCCTTAGATTATTACATCTATGGTAGCTATATATGGAAATACTATGTAATTATGTATTATTGCACATCTTTTCCCAATCCCACATAAAACATCATATTGGCAGTTCAAAATTGGCCACAGAAATCAAAAAATGCTACAAATTGGGCTCAACCTACTGTCTTGTTGATTGTCAAGACCTAGAAAAGTAATGGAGAATATGCTAATAACTTTAACATTAATAATGATAATAACACTTTAACATGTCAAGTAAGTAGCCACTACATTGTGAATAGGACAAAAAATTGAGGAAATATCCTTTCAGTATTCAAAAACTATAACCTAATTTAACGAAGTTGCTCCTGTCACTGACAAATGGGTAAAGTTCCAACACACATCTGTTTCATTTTTACCTTACTCACTAACTAAATGAAAACATTAACCAACATTTATCTTGGAACTATGCCCATTTCTGAATACTGTCAGCATTTTTTTGCTGAATCAGATATTAAACAATCATTCATAGTTTGATTCTGTCAAATCATGGATGAATTATAACCTTAGGTTGGTTATGGATATGAGTTTGGCCAACAACTAATGAAAATATCTTGTGAAAATCAATTACCTATATGGAATTTACAATAAAGAGTACTGTACACTGTATTATTAGTTGCAAATTGTGTGCTATACAAGCTTTATGTCAGTAAAACTTATAATAAACTCACATTTTTTTCAGAGAGCTGGTCATTAATCATTTACCCCCTCACTACTGGAAAGGAAAACCAAACTCACCAGGAAAAGATGAGGATTTTTTTTTTTAGTGCCATATCTGCTCTCCTTGGTTTGCTGGATGTATAATTAGTGAACTCTCCTGAGGACTTGTGAGTACTTGAGACCCTTCCTTCTCTCAGCCCAAGTACTTTTTTATTCTGTTAAGTCAAACCTAGCAAGCCAAATAATTTTATGGGGAAGTCTGAAGCAGCAGACAGCAATAGGGCCAAGAGAGCATAACAAGATGCCTTTTTGCCCCCAAAACAGTAGTTTTACTCTTTCTCCCTAAAAAAGATTAAAAAGAGTTCATGATGTGAGCTGTCACTTATTTTTCTCTGACTCTTATTCTGCTTCCATGCTTTAATCTTCTCATGCTCTTGTATACATACTATGTTCCCACAGTATTTTCTACAGCAAACTAAATACCCCCATTTCTATAAATATTTTTTCATATAACTCTTTTACATCTTGCTGTCTTAGTCACTTCTTTCGTATCACATTCTAATGTAAAAGTATTTTACTAGATGAACTCTCAATATAGGTTGACCATCAGAAAACTGGCTCTCTGGTTTGTAACCTACATTTCTATAAAGGCAGTCTAAGACTATGTCAACCATGTTAGCAGTCACCCAATACTATAGGCTCATTGCAAGCTTAAGGTTAACTAAACTATTCCACATGACCTATTCAGAAGTTGGCGCTCCTCCATCTTGTACTTTGAGAGCCCAAGATAGAAATAGCAAAGTTGAAATGTGGAAGTACACTAAGAATATTAAGAGACAAAAAGAGCAAACATGAATACCAGATGATAAGATTCAAGAAGTATAATGAGAAACAAAGATCCTTTAATACTTAAATAACGTTGAAAAATCATGGCATTACATCTCAGTACATAAATAATGATCATAGCAATGACCCTGCATTGTCAATGTTTCAAAGGCAAGAAAATGTGCCATACTTTCTAGAAAGCTGTCCATCAAGGTTATTTTAAAAATTATTTGTGCTCAACTGATCATTCTCATGAAAGCATAAAATTCCCTTAGAAGTTTTTAGAAGCCCTCAGAACCTTCAATATAATAGTTTTCCTCAAATGTTTGTTAAACAGATTAAAGGAGTTGGTACATGAAAAATCAGGAAAACTCTGACATAGACAAAAAACATCAAAATTAGTGAAAACCCTGTATTTCTACTTATAATACGAGCAATCACTTGTTGGACTCCTTCTCTAAACAGTAACTTTGCATATGTCATTTCCAATCAACAACACTGAGAAAATTAATACTATTATGCCTATTTTAGGAATAAGGAATGAGGAAACTGTGACATTGAAAATTTATGTAAATTGCCCAAGTTCATATAACATGTAATTGGCAAAGCCAGGATTCTAACCCAGAGTTGTTTGATCCCAAAGTCTGGGCATTTTCTCCTATTCCACATTCTTCAAACAATAATGAATATGCATAACAATCACTATGTATTAATTTCAGAATCAGTTTTATTTTATTTCAACTGTAATTATTCATATATCCTTAATCTTTGCAGCATGGTCTAATATTCATATCTTTATAAAAGACAGAGAAACAAAATGTGTCTTAAATTCCATTTCATAGAAGATTACCAATAACTAGAATGGTTTTTATCAGTTGAGAATAAAGAGTAATAAAACCTGGCATAACCTGAGTAATGTTTATAAATTCCATGGGGAAAACCTGGGCACATGCACATACGGAACAGGTTCCTTTGAAGGGTACTGATTCCCTTAACTACCCATTTAGTATCACTGCTGATCTGGCTGCCCAGTGTCCAAACTGGCACAAGTGGGATGAAAGAAAAGGATGGCTTTGGCAGGCCTCTGCTCCCTTCCAGTGCCTTTGACTATTTCTAGGATTCTTGGTTTTCCACTCACCTCCAGCTCTGGAGGCCTAGTGCACTTTCAAGAAACTGTCTAATTTCCAAGGAGTGATGAAAGTCTGAGGAGTTAATCCTGCCTCCAAGAGTATCTGCATGCTATGCAGTGTCCAGGCATTAATTGGTGGTATTAGTTTCTTTCCTATTTAATTTCAGGCATCAGTGCTATAATGCTCAACCAAACCATTAATGATCTGCTCCAAAAAATGATAGCACATATCATCCCAGTAAAAGATGTCACCAAGGTATCATAAATGTAGAATGTTTTGGCAACTGTTATAACAGCAGACCAGGAAAGCATTGCAAGAAATTCTAATAATTCAACTTTCTTGAGGTAACTTCTATTAAAACTAATTTAAGAACAAAGTATAATTATTCATTTTTTAGGGCCATATCTGTAGACTTTAAGTCACAAAAATGCATGTGTATGGGTATAAAAGACAGTTTAAGAGCAAATAAACTCATATAAACTGGCTCAACTTTAATCCAACATCAAATGAGGCTTTTTCCTAAAATCCTGAAATTGGCAAACAGGGACAAAACCTGAGGACTAGGAGGCACTAATTGCCTAGTCCACATACAAAAAAGAACTACCAAAAGTTGGAGTCAAACAGCTTCCCCAGAGATTATGAGACCAAGGAAATGGTTTTACAAGATAAGCATCTAAGAAGAGAGGCTGAGGAGGGATGGGAACAAAGGAAGAGGCTACTCTCCCAACTCCTAGCCCATCCCCAGACAATTTCCTAGCCAAGTAAGAGGGGAGACTCCAAGAGAATCAGTGTAGATATTAGGGATGCCTGCAAGAAAGGGTGAACACCATTCCATTCAGTAGTGGGAATGTGGCTAACGAAGGGGAGCTGCTGATCTACCCTTGTGCCTATAGAAGAGTAAAGGGAGCTGGAGAGAGAGAGATGGCAGGCAGAGGGCATAGAATGCCCAGCAAGGGAGCAATCTTCACTTCTACTCTTTGCGGTGCACAAGGTGGGTCAGTTTCCATAGACCAAATGGACATCATGGACGGTAGCTGGATTATAGACATTTTGCTACTACCCTCCTCAAAAACGTTAACACTGGGGAAAACACACACACAAGTGTATGTACATACATATATACACACAGGCTCAAGAAGCTGTGAGGTGAATGTCAGTGGCAGCCACTTAAATCCAAAGATTGGGTGGAAGTGATGCTGCCAAGATAGTAATATATGTAGTGAGAAGACCTCACAGCTCCTCCAAACCCCAGGATCCACCTAAGAACTCACACATGTGCACACAAGAAAGCCAGTAATTGGACATCTGCAGTGCAGAGGGTGTAGATAAGTAGTCCTTATAAACCAAAGGAGCAGCAGTAACTCAAATAAAGGAGTCTACCATAGTGGTCTCTTGTGTAAAGAAACTTATTCCTTCCTTGCCATCTTAACAATCTGGGGTCTGACATGGGGAGAAGGGGTGAGGGAGAACTTGAATGAGATTTAAACTAACTGAACATGACCAGGAAGTTACACAATCTACCCAAGTTCTGTTGAGGAACAGGAAAGGGACAGTCAGAGGATCCTCACTGAAGGCTATGACTAGAAGAAAAAGTAGTATGAATAAGAATGGTTTCATGTTTGTACTGGCAAGTAGTTGATACTGTTGAATGAATCATTTATTCGAGTTTTTCAGTTGACATTTTTCACCACAAATGATAATCGAGAGCATAACAATTACAATACACAAAGGCCCTATTTTTTTTCGTTGCTCCTGTTATTTTTAAGTTTTCTTCAGGATTACTTTACAATTTTTCTCTTAATGCCTATCAAACTGGAATTATGAATCAGGTGGAGGGAATAGTCCATTCACTCTCTTAAAGGACCATATCCTTTGTGTGTCCTGTTTACATAATCCTATGCCTAAAGACAAATCCATTTTATTTCAAAAATATTTAAGACCATGCAAAATACAATTATTCATCAACATCTATGTTACGAGTACTGTGCTAGGCACAAGTATGCAAAAAAATAAATAAAATAAAAGCAAACACACAAAATAGAGAACAAAACAAAACAAAAAATAATGTAACCCAATGCTAGGAATAAAAAAAGAGAGTTTACTGGGGGTCATGCATTCAGGCATGCTTCACAGAAAAAATTAAGACATGCTAAGATAGTTAACATTCTCTTTATTAACTACATATACCTTGATCAATTCTTTTAAAAACTAACCTTGGTATATTACATATTTTCACTTTTCTGTTTCCCCTAGTTCCAACATCCCTATAAATCATTTAAAATGTAATAGAATGGAGACTTAGCTTACACAACTGGGTGAGAACTTTATAAGGTCATTTCTACTGAAGGAAATCAGCTGGAACTCTAAGCCATAGTATTTAATTACTTTATTTACTAGCTAAGTCCAACCAAGGAAAGCATTTTATTATGCAGCATATTTCACATCTAAAAGGCTTTAAGTTTATATACCGAAGGAGATATGTTAACTGATATAACAGGGAAGTAGTTTACAGCTCTAGTACTAAAAGTATTCTTATTACTTAAGTCTATCAAGACAGATTACTATTGATTAATAATTAAGAATATTAAGATGTCCTTGAGGGGATATGTCAGATTTCAGTATATCCTGACTTTTGTTGCAAGTTGTTTATTGCTTGTAATATAGTAAATCCTCATGAATTAGTTATTTCTTTTTTGTTTATTATGGAAAAAAGGTCTTAAATGTCTTTAATCAAACAACGCACAATATTGCTCTATGTGCTTTTAAAAATTACAAAGATGTTAATGAACTGTAAGTATCCTTTTGCAATTTGCTTTTGTACTCTACATCATGTTTTTGAGACACACACCAACTTCTAGGGAAGGAAAAAGAGAAAGAGTGGGGCTTAGCTGTATTTGTAATCTGTAATTTGTATTTCTTTGAGATAGGAAGTAGGGAGAGAAAGAGGAGAAGGAGGGGTAAGAGGAGGAGGGGAATGGAGAGGATAGAGAAAGAGAGAGAGAGATTTGAAGCAAATATGGCCAAATAATATTTCTTCAAATTGAGAGATGGGTATATAGATGTGAGTTATATATTTTTAAACTGTTCTGTATGTTTGAAATATTACCAATTTTTAAAATTTAACATCCTTTAAATGAAGCAATGTCACATGTCACAGAAAAATGCTTTAAGTATGTTATCAGTTCCCAAACCCATATTAACAAATAATGTCCTAATTAAAAGTTCAACAGGTCTCCTAAGATTCTGTAGTAGTGAACCTTTACTTATCTGAGAACTTATCAAGATATATGAATTTGAAAACAGTAAACTCCACCCTTTAAAATTTAAGTGCTTCTGAAGATTTGCTCATTGATGGACTTAGCTGGATCACAGTGAAATACAATGCTCCAATCTTCTCACAATATTTAACTTGATGGTCCCTATAGAACTAAAATCTATGAAACAGCATGCTAAGCTGAAAGCCAAGCCTTTCTAATGTGAAATAATGCTCCATGCTCAAGCTTTGAGATATCTGCCAAGACTTTTTACAAGGACGATGACCAATAATTGATATTGTCAGTTACTGATGAGCAGATAGTTAAAATCAAAAGGCAAGAACTGGATCATCACCTTGGGAACCGATGAAAATGTGGCTACCCATAGCTCCGATCAGTGAGAACAGCAGCAACATGGAAGGGCAGAGCTCACTCTTCCTTCAGATTGTGACTTAAGAACTGCCAGAGCTTCTGAAGGCCACAAACCAACACTTCTAGAAACCATGGCTACCCAACAGCCTTGCTTTAGATGCTATACATTGCATTCTTTGTTCTTAGATATTAAAAACATGTAAACCTCCAATTTGTTGACAAACTCTTATTTTGAGTTCATTGTTCACTACTCTTTATATATTTTGGATATTAACCCCTTATCAGATGTATTATTTGCAAATATCTTCTCCCATTCAGTATGTTGCTCATCATTTTGTTGATGGTGCAGAAGCTTTGCAGATGCTTTTTATTTTGGTGTAGTCCCAACAGTTTAATTTTACTTCTGTTCCCTTGCCTCAGGAAACATACATAGAAAAATGTTTCTACAGCCAATGTCAAAGAAATTACTACCTATACTTTCTTCTAGGAATTTTATGGTTTCAGGTCTCACATTTAGGTCCTTAATCCATTTTGAGTTTATTTTTGTGTATGGTGTAAGAAAATAGTCCAGTTCCATTCTTTTGCATGTAGCTGACCAGTTTTCCCAACACTATTTGCTGAAGTGACTGTCTTTTCCCCAATATATATTCTTCTTTCCTTTCTTGAAGATTATTTGACCATAAAAACATGGGTTTAGGAGCACCTGGGTGGTTCAGTCAGTTAAGCACCTGACTACTGATTTTGGCTCAGGTCATGATCTCAGGGTTGTGAGATGGAGTCCCGCATTGGGCTCTGCACTGGACGTGCTTAAGATTCTCTCTCTCCCTTTCCCTCAGCCGCTCCTCTTCCTCTTTCTCTCCTGCTCTAATTTAAAAAAAAAAGCATGGGTTTATTTGTATACTCTCTATTCTGTTCCACTGACATGCTTCTATTTTTGTGCCAGTGCCACACTATTTGATTACTTCAGCTTTGTAGTATATTTTGATATCCAGGATACCTCCAACTTTGTTCTTTTTCAAGATTGCTTAGCTATTCAGGATCTTTTGTGGTTTCATGCAAATTTTAGGATTGTTTGTTCTAGTTCTGTGAAAAATGTTGTTGGTAATTTGATAGGGGCTGCATTAAATCTGTAGACTGATTTGAGTGCTATGGATATTTTAGCAATATTGGTTCTTCCAACGCATGAGCATGGCATATCTTTCCATTTGTTTGTGTCATCTTCGATTTCTTTCATCAGTGTTTTATAATTTTCAGAGTATGTCTTAAACCTCCCTGGTTAGATTTATTCCCAAATATTTTATTATTTTTGGTACAACTGTCAATGGGATTGTTTTCTCAATTTTTCTTTCTGCTGCTTCACTACTGGTGTATAGAAATGCAACAGATTTCTGCACAATGATTTTATGTCCTCAGACTTTACCAAATTCATTTATTAGTTCTAGCATTTTTTTGGTGGCGTCTTTCAGGTTTTCTATATATAATATCATGTCATCTGCAAATAGTGAAAAGTTTTACTTCTTCCTTACTAATCCAGATGTCTTTTTTTCTTTTTGTTGTCTGACTGCTGTGGCTAAAACTTCCAGCACTATGTTGAATATGGTGGCTAACTTAACATAATAAAAAATAAAATAAAATAAAATACCACTGCAAAAAAAAAAAGTGGTGAGAATGGATATTTTATCTTGTTCTTGATTTTAAAGGAAAAGCTCTCAGTTTTCCACCATTGAGCATATCTTAGCTGTGGATTTTCATATCTGGCCTTTAGTATGTTGAGGTATGTTCCCTCTAAACTACTTTGTTGAGGGTTTTTATCCTGAGTGGATGTTGTACTTTACCAAGTACGCTTTTTCTGCATCTACTGAAATGATCACATAGTTTTTATCCTTTCTCTTGTTAATGGGACATATCACATGGATTGATTTGTGAATACTGAATCATCCCTGCAGCCCAGGAATAAATCCCACTTGATTATGGTGAATGATTTTCTTCATGTGTTGTTGGATACTGGTTGCTAATATTTTGTTGAAGATTTTTACATCTATGTTCATCAGAGATATTAGCCTATAGTTCTCTTTTTTTGTAGTGTCTTTATCTGGTTTTCATGTCACGGTAATGCTCATCTCATAGAATGAATTTGGAAGCTTTCCTTCCTCTTCTATTTTTTGGAATAGTTTGAGACGAATCAGTATTAACTCTTCTTTAAATGTTTGGTAAAATTCACCTGTGAAGCCACCTGGTCTTGGACCTTGGTTAGTTGGGAGTTTTTTGATGGCAGATTCAATTTCACTTCCGGTAGCTGGTCTGTTCAAATTTTCTATTTCTTCCTGATTCAGTTTTGGGAGATTATAAGTTTCTAGGAATTTATCCATTTCTTCTAGGTTGTCCAGTTTGTTGGCATATAATTTTTCATAATCCTTTATATTTCTGTGGTATCATTTCTGATTTTATTTATTTGAGTACTCCCTCCTTTTTTTTTTTTAATGAGTCTGGCTTATGGCTTTTCAATTTTGTTGATCTTTCAAAAGAACCAGTTCCTGGTTTTATTTATCTGTTCTACTGGGGGTTTTTTAGTACCTATTTCATTCATTTCTGCTCTAATCTTTATTATTTCCTTCCTTCTACTGGTTTTGGGCTCTGTTTGTTCTTTTTCTAGCTTCTTTAGGTATAAGGTTATGTTGTTTATTTGAGATTTTTCTTGCTTCTTGAGGTAGGTGTGTACTGTTATAATCTTCCATACTAGAACAGCTTTTGCTGCATACCAAAGATTTTGGTTTTTCATTTTCATTTGCCTTAAGAGGGAGAAATCTTGACATAGACTTTAGAGTTTAAATATCCCTTAATTCTCCCCCAACAAAAGAAATAATCAAATAAGTTAAAAAGGAATATGACTTGCAAAACCGAGGTCATTCCCCTCTCCAAATTTCTACATAGAAAATGGCATTTTCCCCCCTCAGGCAGCCCAAATTGTTTTGAACTGAGAGTAAAAATGTATGATTTTAACTTCCCAGACAAACTAATCAAATTTAAGGTAAAAGATATAAAAATTTAGTCCACAATAAATCATCCAAAAGCATTGTTCTAACACTGGCATATTAACTCATTCAAACTTAACAATCCATGAGATAGGATTACAACCACTACCCCAATATAGATGGAGAACTCAGCGTAAAGAGTATAGTAATTTCCTCAAAGTTACACAGTTTGTAAAGTGGTTGAGCTGCCATTTGAACCCAGGCTTGGTGTGTAAAACATGGTGCTATACAGTGCAGCCCTCACTAAACAATTTTAAGTCTCTTTACTAACATTCTCTTTCAACAAATTGCACTGTTCTATTACATGGAGATACAGTGATGAACAGGATAATGGGGACACCATAATAGGAAAGATGACTAAAAAAGCAACAATAAGAAAGTGTCAAGAATGTTTTGGCAAGAAAAGTTCAGGGACCTAGAGGAGTAAAGCAGGACCCCTCATCTGTTCCAGTAAGAAGGAAAGGCTTCTCATAGAAATGAAGATGAAGATGAACCCAGAAAGATGAATAGGAATCTGCCTGGTAAAGGAGGAGAAGATGGATTCACACATGTGCAAGACATTAGTAGAAATCTTATAAAACTAGAGCAGAGAGAACAAGGTAAAATAATAGATGAGGCTGGAAATAAAGTCAGCCACATTACAGAGTTTGGGCATTATGGAAAAGGCAATGAAAAGCCATTGGAGGGTTTCTGCAAAGGAAATCTTTTTAGAGCTACAGTATAGAGACTAGACTGGAGAGAAACAAGACCAGAAGGACAAGCTGCAAATGGGAGGAAACTAGTTCAGTACTCCAAATAGGAGATGCTAGTGTGGGGGTGGTAGGGATGGAGAGAAGTGGATATATCTGAGAGACATTTATGAGACAGGATCTATAGGACTTAGTGATGTACTAGATGTGGTAGGTAAGAGAAAGGGAGAAGTCAAGGGTGACATTCAGGAAGGAAGCATGAAGAGAGCAATGAAGGACCCAAGACATCAAACCTTTGCCATAAACATCTGATGAAAAATAAAAATATAAAACGTGTTAATGTTTACCAACCAATACCACTGATCAATTGAGTGTTGAAGAGAACAGACTAATACATCTATCAGGAAAATATTTACATTTGAGATGCAGACTATTAAAAGGTGGGAAGAGAGGAACAACTGCCTAAATTATAAGTATATGCATACAGGAAGTACCTCAATGTGCAGAAAAAATAGCACAGAAAATCAAAGCAGAGATCCCAAAAAGTAAATGTAGAATGGGAATAAGACCCAGCACTAATGAGTCTTACAGAAGCATCTCTCTTAGCTTACCAATGTTTTTAAACTCTGAAAGGTGTGGGTGTTAGATAAATGGACAAGAATCAGCAACTAGCCAGAAGAGAATCAAGGGTCCAATCTCTTAAAATTCTATAAACAAGGAATCAGGATCTACTAGTAGCAGCATCATCAAAATGAGTATGCTAAAGAAAATAAATCCAGGGCAGGAAGGATTTTTGTTCCTGTGATCACTGTTATCCTTAAGAATATGATTTTCTGGGATTTGAAACAGATGTTATAAATGCCTTCCTGTAACTTTTACTTACTACACCATCAATTACTTGAAATCATTTCAAATATACAATGAACACAATGGCAAATATTAAGAGTTTATTCATCTTCAATATAAAAATAAAGATTCTGTGGAGGTAAGATACAAGTAGAAAAGCAGAGACCTATTATTTTGTGTATGAGATAAAATATGGTTTTATATAGCTTATAAATAGACAAAGTTATGATTCCCATGATTCTCATCTACAATATCCTTATTACCTACATTTTGGAGATCAATGTCTACTAAAAACAATGTATTCATTAAATATTTATTTATTCCTTTCCCTATCTTTATTCATCAAAAGCCTCTGTCACTGCCAATCAGAACTTCTCATGAGCACAAATAACCACAATGAGTTAATATAACTCCATACAAAAGCTAAAAACCTGTTTGGCATTTTAGTCATCTTGTGCAAGGTTACAAATGTTCAATTTCCAGTAGGCTTTCTAAAATACTGAAAACAGCTTGCAAATAAATCCCTATTACAGTAGCTTCTGGATGCCTGAAATTGGAGATAGTAAACCATGTATATACCAGGTTTTTTTCTATACATACATATGATAAAGTCCAATTTATAAATCAGGCTCAGTAAAAGATTAACAACAATAACAAATAATAAAAAAGAACAATTATATTGTAATGAAGTTATGTGAATATAGTGTCTCTCACTCTCGGACTCTCTCTCAAAATATCTTACTCTACTGTATTCACCCTTCTTCTTATAATGATAAGACATGATACATGCTTACACAATGAGATGAAGTGAGGTGAATGACATAGGCACTGTGACATAGCATTAGGCTACTACTGACCTTCTGATAATACATCAGAAGGAGGATCATCAGCTTCCAGATCATAGCTGAACAAGAGCAACTGAAACTGTGGAAAGTGAAGCCATGAATAAGAGGGGATCACTGTACTAACTTTAGGGACTCCAACTGGAACATGCTGCCATAAGGTTGGCAGACATTATCCGAGTGTGTTATTGTGCAGTGGCTATAAGTGGTGATGAACTTCCCCAGGGACAATGGGGAAGAGTTTCTCTGTAGTTTCCCAAAATGATAATGACATTGTTCAAGGACTAGAGAGAAAATCTGCATCGCAATGCACTCAAGTGCCACTAAGTAACAGGTGAGTTAATATTTTTTAATCAGTAATATCTATTGAATAGTCACCAGGCAGAAGAAAGTAGAATTTTCACGAGGGATTAATGCCACTGTTCCATTACCCCAAAAATCTGAAAGAACAAAAACTGGCATTGGAGGGGGCGGAGCAAGATGGCGGAGGAGTAGGAGACCTGGATTTCGTCTGGTCTCAGGAATTCAGCTGGATAGGGATCAAACCATTCTGAACACCTACAAACTCAACAGGAGATCGAAGAAAAGAAGAGCAACAACTCTCTCATCAGAAAAGCGACCACTTTCTGGAAGGTAGGATGTGCGGAGAAGTGAATCCGAGGCGATATTCGGGAGGATAGACGGCGGGGGAGGGGCCTCCGTCGGCCACTTCTGGCAAGTGATAGAGCCACGGAGCCCAAAATCGGAACTTTTAAAAGTCTGCTCCACTGAGGGACGTCACTCTGGTGGCTAAGCGGGGGGTGGAACCCTCCGGGACAGTGTGGTCTCAGGACCCACGGGTCACAGAAAGACCGGGGGTGCCTGAGTGTGGCAGAGCTCCCAGGTATCGGAGCAGGGAAGCCGGCTGCAGAGGCGGAGCCCAGGCGCGGGCTGTCAGCTCGGGGTAGCCATAAACCGTGATCCGCGGCACAGTCAGGCCCCTGCTCCTCCAGCAGGGACCCAACAAGCGGCAGATCCGGGGAGACTCACCTTCCTCCCCCGGGAGGAGCCGCGCGGGAGTGCACCGCAGGGATCTGCTGGGTTTGGAGACTCCACCCGGGGTCGGGTGCCAGAGATAGAAACGCGCGGTCACAGGCCGGGTGAGCACGGAGTGCAGCTGGAGACCGGGGAGACGGGAGTGACTGACTGCTTTTCTCTGGGGGCTCACTGAGGAGCAGGGCCCCGAGTTCTCGGCTCCTCCGCAGCGGAGATTGGGAGGCCGCCATTTTCACTCTCCGCCTCCAAAGCTGTACGGAAAGCTCGCAGGGAACAAAAGCCCCGGAGAGCAAACCTGAGCAGATTACTTAGCTGGGAGGGGGCAAGGGCGGGGCAATTCTGCCTCCGGCAAAGACATTTGGAAACCACGGCAACAGGCCCCTCCCCAGAAGATCAGCGAGAACAGCCAGCCAAGACCAAGTTTACCCATCAATGAGAACGGCAGAACTCCAGCTCTAGGGGACTACTGCACATAGAATTCATGGTTTTTTTACCATGATTCTGTAGTCTTTCAAACTTAATTTTTTTTTAACTGTCTTTTTTTTTTTCTTTTTGAATTTTTCTTTTTCCCTTTTTCAACCAACATCTTATCAATCCCTTTTTTTAAAAAAAAAAACATTTTTATTTTTCATTTTTAGAGTCATATTCTATCCCTTCATAGTAGTTACCTGTATTTTTGGCTTATATATATAAGTTGTTCTCTCTTTAAAATTTTGAGATAGTTTCTTCTAACAGATCAAAATATACCCTAAATTTCTAGTATATGGTGTTTTCTATTCCCCTGCCTGATCACATCCTCTCCCTTTTTTTTTCTTTTTTTAAATCCTCTTCTTTCTTTTTTCAAACAACTTCTTATCAATTCCTTTTATAAAATTTTTTATAATTTCCATCTTTACAGTCATATTCCATCCCTTCATCATATCAACCCTTATTTTTGTACATATATAAATTTTTCTTTCTTTAAAATTTTGGGAGGCACTTTCTTCTAAAAGACCAAAATACACCCCAAATCTAGTGTGTGGCACTGATCTATATACCAGCCTGATCATATTTGATCACATTCTGGTTTTTTTGTTGTTGTTGTTTTGTTTTGTTTGTTTTTGTTTTTATCTTTATCTTTTTCTTTTTTTTCTTTTTCTTTTTTCTCTCTTTCCCTTTCTTTTCCCACTGATTCAGGTCTTTTCTGATTTGTTTAGAGTATATTTTCTGGGGACGTTGTTACTCTGCTAGCATTTTGTTCTCTCATTAATCTATTCTCCTCTGCACAAAATGACAAGACGGAAAAAATCACCTCAACAAAAAGAACAAGAGGTAGTACCGACTGCCAGGGACCTACTCAATACGGACATTAGTACGATGTCAGATCTAGAGTTCAGAATCATCACTTTAAAGATACTAGCTGGGCTTGAAAAAAATATGGAAGTTATTAGAGAAACCCTTTCTGGAGAAGTAAAAGAACTAAAATCCAACCAAGTAGAAATCAAAAAGGCTATTAATGAGGTGCAATCAAAAATGGGGGCGCTAACTGCTAGAATAAATGAGGCAGAAGAGAGAATCAGTAATATAGAAGATGAAATGATGGAAAATAAAGAAGCTGAGAAAAAGAGAGATAAACATCTACTGGATCACGAGGGCAGAATTCGAGAGATAAGCGATACCATAAGACAAAACAACATTAGAATAATTGGGATCCCAGAAGAAGAAGAAAGAGAGAGGGGGGCAGAAGGTATAATGGAGCAAATTATAGCAGAGAACTTCCCTAATTTGGGGAAGGAAACAGGCATGAAAATCCAGGAAGCACAGAGAACCCCTCTCAAAATCAATAAAAATAGGTCAACACCCCGACATCTAATAGTAAAACTTACGAGTCTCATAGACAAAGAGAAAATCCTCAAAGCAGCTCGGGAGAAGAGATATGTAACCTACAAGGGTAGAAACATTAGATTGGCAACAGACCTATCCACAGAGACCTGGCAGGCCAGAAAGGACTGGCAGGATATATTCAGAGCACTAAATGAGAAAAATATGCAGCCAAGAATACTCTATTCAGCTAGGCTGTCATTGAAAATTGAAGGAGAGATAAAAAGCTTCCAGGACAAACAAAAACTAAAGGAATTTGCAAACACAAAACCAGCCCTACAGAAAATCTTGAAAGGGCTCCTCTAAGCAAAGAGAGAGCCTAAAAGCAACATAGCCCAGAAAGGAACACAGACAATATACGGTAACAGTCACCTTACAGGCAATACAATGGCACTAAATTCCTATCTTTCAATAGTTACCCTGAATGTAAATGGGCTCAATGCCCCAATGAAAAGACACAGGCTATCAGACTGGATTAAAAAACAAGACCCATCGATATGCTGTCTGCAGGAGACTCATTTTTGACCCAAAGACAGCCGCAGATTGAAAGTGAGGGGGTGGAAAACCATTTACCATGCTAATGGACACCAAAAGAAAGCTGGGGTGGCAATCCTTATATCAGACAAATTAGATTTTAAACCAAAGACTGTAATAAGAGATGAGAAAGGACACTATATCATACTTAAAGGATCTATCCACCAAGAAGATCTAACAATTGTAAATATCTATGCCCCTGACATGGGAGCAGCCAATTATATAAGCCAATTAATAACAAAAGCAAAGAAACACATTGACAACAATACAATAATAGTGGGGGACTTTAACACCCCCCTCACTGAAATGGACAGATC